>NC_091123.1:94579753-94888919 GCF_040183065.1 Periplaneta americana
GCGGTGTGTAACTTTCCATTCTCCTGTAACATCATCCCCCTTATCCCCAGATATTTTCCTAAACACCTTATTCTCAAACACCCTTAACCTCTGCTCCTTTCTCAAAGTGAGAGTCCAAGTTTCACAACCATACAGAACAACCGATAATATAACTGTGGCAACGTCTGGGATGAAAAAGGATAGAAGCAGGATGGTAGTAGGGAATTGTGAATCAGGTCAAATGCAAGCATTACAGTTGTAATCTGGAAATGTGAATGGTCACCGTGAGTAAGATCCGAATATACAAAGCATATGTCCAATCAATAATAACTAGGGAACGAAGTTTAGACACCAAAACATTGCCTAGACGCGACTACAGGTTTAAGGAACTCAGGATATAGGATGACGTTAGCTGTTTACTTTACTGATGTGTCTTCAGGTTCGTATGCAAAATGAAGGACGTCGCGTGAAGGGATCTGTTCATTCGAAGTTTAATGAATGTGGGATTTGTATTGTTTACTGCATTACAGTAGTTGTTTCGACACAGCACGCCTATTTTCTGTTGTAAAGTAAACCTTTCGTGTGGAGTTCAGTTGTGATCTAGCAAAGGTACTGTGAAGATGTATTAAAATGTCGCCAATAAAATCCGTAACTTAGCCTCTGCTTGCAAAAGTCTTTGGAGATGACTATTTTTCAGTCAAGGACGAAAATATACCTATTATGTTGTAAAATGTGAAAGTTACATAAAAGTTAATAATCGTCATGATTTACAAAAACATTGTGACTTTAAAAGACAGATCGAACATCTGGAATTGTTCAGTGAATTGATTCGGATCCGTCCAATTTTTATTATGACTTGTGTCTGATGCTGATAGGCCTATGTGCAAATATTGCGTTGCATAAACTTGAGAATCCACATTGTAAACACTTCATTGAAAAGTATACTCGTACGTTTAGAACATTGCCGACTCCAACAACCATGTTTATACAATATTTACCTTCATGTTATGAAATAACTTTAAATTTTATACGATCAGTTGTTGAGAACAATAAAAGGCTTAAACTAAAACTAAAGAGAATTCTTTAAAAATCCTGGTTATTCGAAATTCTGAAAGTGCAGTATGGATTAAATAATGAACAGGCACAAAATGATTATAAATAAAAACTATTTCAAATTCACACCAGTAACATCGTGTGATGTCGAAAGAACACTTTCTTGTTTGAGCGACAATCGAAACAGGTTTATATTTGACAGTTTACGAATCACAGTTGTACATTACAACAAAATTATTAGTGACACTTAAAGTACACTACTACTATTTAGAATGTATCACCATTTTCCACATAGAAGAAAATGAAGCAGAGTTTTTTTTTTGTGCAGTAATAAAAGTTAAAAGACAACAACAGACACCAAGTGAAAGCAATAGTCTTGTATTCATGGAAATTTGCATTGTATAAGTTACACATAGTTACAATAAACAGAAAAGTACAAGTAATATAAACAATTGCAGCATGATTATGTAAAATTGATGTAAGAAATTAACTCGTTACAGCCAACAGTATTTTAGAATTTTGGTGCCGATTTCTGCAGTAATAAAAATCGCTTTAAAAACTCTGGAATGATGTAAGTTTCTTTCGTAAATATGTGTTATACCCTACTTGTTTCAGCCTCTTGATTATACCGAGCAATGATTTAATTCAAGCACAGCAGTGCTATGTAGAAGTCCCTGTACTACCGTAAGTAGATGTAAACAATACGACTTGTACAGGGACATCATTTTATTTTTACTTCAATTTTTATTGTACCTGAGTTTTTGAATGTACTTCACTCCCACCCCTTCTACTAATTAAGTTCCAACTGTCCTCCACACAGAACCAAGTCCGCATATAGTAAACAGCACTGAGTTAGTGAGTATAGTACGTTCCAGAAATATGTTCGCGTTTTCCAGTGATCAAAGAGCTTTCAATATTGAATCATATTTTCGCACAGGTACTGTCCGTTTGCCTACGTCGCATTCCGATTTCCCCATGTAAAAGCTGGGCTGTCTTAGCTCTTTTCTGAAAACATTAATTTCTGTTAGGAATTGGACATTTACGTAATATTATAATACTGTTTAAAATAACTTAAATAAAAGGGCCTCGTGAAGTAATTAACTGTCACGTGATTTCCCCCCTTTCTACTATCCTGCGACACAACCAATTGGACGGACAGTAGATAGAATGTCTGAGTAATTTTATCTGTGAGGGGTCGGGCAGAAGTGAAGATTGAATTTACAGTACTTAACGTACTCTTTTATAGAGTAGGTACAGAATTATTTCAACTTGAGTTACTAGCACGAAGGACGAAACTGACAATTGGAATTAGATCCAATAGTATATAGTGCAATAATATGCACAAAAGAACTGAAGCCTGTATCGAAATGAGCGGCCACCATTTTCAAAAATCTGTTTAAATATCCATATTAAGATTAGTTTTCAATTTAACTTCATTCTCTATATTGTACGCTAATGTGATATAGATAGTGTAATATACACTGCATAATGAATACGTTCGCATGGATAACTCAGTTCGTGAGTAAAAACACTTTTTCTTAATACAGTACTGTATTTTGATTAAACAAAAACCTAATGAAAATTATCGAACTCAAAATCGCGATATTTCCTAGTTTACGTAAATGAATGCCATGTATGGTGGATCCCTATCACCACAGCATGGCGCGTCCTCAGGTTGCGGATAGAGGAGACGGCCTCCAGGTATGGAGGGTAGCTGCGAATATATTGAATAAGCAGTCGTGGACAGCCGATAAGGGGTGGTCCTCCAGCTTGGGGGTTGGGCGAAGGGCTAACAACCCATCACCGTAAAAAAACAGCTTGTTACGAATCCCTACAATAAGCCTCGGAATAGGATTGATTCTCTGGCACGACCACAGCAAAGGAATAAGGTTTTGAGATTTGGCACTTGGAACGTAACTAGTCTTTATAGAAAAGGAGGGGTAACATTAGTAGCTAAAGAACTAGCTAGATATAGAATAGACTTCGTAGGAGTACAAGAGGTTACGTTAGATGGGAATAGCATATCACAAATAGGAGATTATTTGTTGTATTATGGGGAAGGAAACAATAATCACCAATTAGGAACAGGATTCTTTGTTCATAAAAGAATAAAATCAGCAGTAAAAAAGGTCGAATTTATCAGTGACAGGTTATTATATTTAGTACTTAAGGGTAGATGGTGCGACATCATAGTTATAAATGCACACGCCCCTACAGAAGAGAAAGACGAGCATATAAAGGATAGCTTCTGTGAGGAATTGGAACATACTTTTGATCAGTTCCCTAGATATCACACGAAAATTTTATTGGGGGATTTCAACGCTAAAGTAGGACGGGAGGATATTTTTAGACCAACTATTGGAAAAGAGAGCCTACACGCAATTAGTAGTGACAATGGAGTTAGATTAGTCAACTTTGCCACATCCAAAAATTTAATTGTCAAAAGTACAACATTCCCCCATAAGGATATACATAAATATACTTGGACTTCTCCAGATGGATTGACACACAACCTAATAGATCACATTTTGATAGATAAACGGAGACATACTAGTATAGTAGATATTCGAACTTTCAGGGGTGCAGACTGTAATTCTGACCATTATTTGGTGATTGGAGAATTAAGAGAAAGATTATCAGTAGCCAAGCGAGTAGAGCAACAAGTTAATATTACTAAATTCAATATTTTGAATTTAAAGGACGAGGAAACTAAGCAAAATTATCAGGTCTAAATTTCGAATAGGTTTGCCACTTTAGAAAGTTCCGACGAAGTTGAGAAAGAATTAGATGTTAATAGCGTGTGGGAAAATATCAGAGAGTATCAAAATTGCAGCTGAGCAGAGCATAGGTTATTATGAAACTAAGAAAAAGAAACCGTGGTTTGATGAAGATTGTTGCATGGTAGTAGAAAGAAGGAAACAGGCAAAATTGAAATTCTTACAGGATCCAGTTGAGGAGAAGAGAGATAATTATTTCAATGAAAGACGGGAAGCAAGTCGTACACTTAGGAATAAAAAGAGAGGTTACTTGAAGGAGAAACTGAATGAGGTATAAATAAATAGTAAGAATAAAAACATTCGAGATTTATATAAGGGTATAAAGGAATTTAAGAACGGATATCAGCCAAGGGTAAACGTGATCAAGGATGAGAATGGTGACTTGCTTGCAGACTCTCCATCAATCCTAAACAGATGGAAAAGCTATTTTGCGCAACTCCTAAATGTACATAGGCCAAATAGAAATGATCGGGACGAAATTGAAATACAAACTGCTGAGCCATTTATACCCGAACCCACGCTTTCAGAAGTCGAAACTGCAATAGAAAATCTGGAAAAGTACAAGTCTCCAGGTATCGATAAAATTCCAGCAGAATTAATACAAGAGGGTGGAAGTGCATTATATAGCGAAATTTATAAACTTGTACTTGCTATTTGGGAAAAGGAAATTGTACCAGAACAATGGAAGGAGTCCATAATTGTACCTATTTTTAAAAAGGGGGACAAAACCAACTGTGGTAACTTTCGAGGAATATCACTTTTGTTGACGTCGTACAAAATTTTGTCCAATATTCTTTTGAGAAGATTAACTCCGTACGTAGATGAAATTATTGGAGATCATCAGTGAGGTTTTCGGCGTAATAGATCGACTATTGATCAGATTTTTTGTATTCGACAGGTAATGGAGAAAAAATGGGAGTATAAGGGTACAGTACATCAGTTATTCATAGATTTCAAAAAGGCATATGACTCGGTTAAGAGGGAAGTATTATATGATATTCTTATTGAATTTGGTATTCCCAAGAAACTAGTTCGATTAATTAAAATGTGTCTCAGTGAAACATACAGCAGAGTCCGTATAGGTCAGTTTCTATCTGATGCTTTTCCAATTCACTGCAGGCTAAAGCAGGGAGATGCACTATCACCTTTACTTTTTAACTTCGCTCTAGAATATGCCATTAGGAAAGTTCAGGATAACAGGCAGGGTTTGGAATTGAACGGGTTACATCAGCTTCTTGTCTATGCGGATGACGTGAATATGTTAGGAGAAAATACACAAACGATTAGGGAAAACACGGAAATTTTACTTGAAGCAAGTAAAGCGATCGGTTTGGAAGTAAATCCCGAAAAGACAAAGTATATGATTATGTCTCGTGACGAGAATATTGTACGAAATGGAAATATAAAAATTGGAGATTTATCCTTCGAAGAGGTGGAAAAATTCAAATATCTTGGAGCAACAGTAACAAATATAAATGACACTCGGGAGGAAATTAAACGCAGAATAAATATGGGGAATGCGTGTTATTATTCGGTTGAGAAGCTCTTATCATCCAGTCTGATGTCCAAAAATCTGAAAGTTAGAATTTATAAAACAGTTCTATTACCGGTTCTTCTGTATGGTTGTGAAACTTGGACTCTCACTCTGAGAGAGGAACATAGGTTAAGGGTGTTTGAGAATAAGGTGCTTAGGAAAACATTTGGGGCTAAGCGGGATGAAGTTACAGGAGAATGGAGAAAGTTACACAACACAGAACTGCACGCATTGTATTATTCACCTAACATGATTAGGAACTTAAAATCCAGACGTTTGAGATGGGCAGGGCATGTAGCACGTATGGGCGAATCCAGAAATGCATATAGAGTGTTAGTTGGGAGACCGGAGGGAAAAAGACCTTTAGGGAGGCCGAGACGTAGATGGGAGGATAATATTAAAATGGATTTGAGGGAGGTGGGGTGTGATGATAGAGACTGGATTAATCTTGCACGGGATAGGGACCGATGGCGGGCTTATGTGAGGGCGGCAATGAACCTTCGGGTTCCTTAAAAGCCATTTGTAAGTAAGTAAGTAAGTTACGTAAATGAATGAACTACTTTTCTTCCCTCCTATACCTAGTAAAGTGATTTGTTTGTGTTTTATGCCAGTATCATCGAACTACAGTCGTGGAAGAGGGTAGAAAACTGTGTTTCCGGTCCTCTGAAGGTATAGCCAGGTTAATATTAAAAATGTTAGTAAAAATAAAATGATGTCCCTGTATAATACGCGACGTAGTTAACTTCATAGGTTCGGTGTCTAAACTTCCATCCCTAATAATGACACATGAATTTGGAAGAAGGACATATACGAGCCAGGTTATTTTTTTATGTTTTTTTTCCAATTTTTTTGTGAAACATAAATGAAATATAGTACTTACAGTTAAAAATGTGAAGTAATTTCGTGATTTTTCACCATGTGATGTCATACACTCATACACGATCTTAATTACCAATAACACAAGGTGTTAAAAAAAGTATCAAATATTTTAGGAGGTGCTAGTATGCATCAAAACAAGAAAATAATGTCTAATAAACATAGGTCCTGCAACACATACTTTCTGAGATCTGAACACTTGTTCATAGGAGATGTTCAATGTGAGATCCATTCATGGCAATGCATTCCTCTGCCCTTCGGCGTAAGGAATCACGCACTCTGAAATTTACCATAACCAAACGTCTAGGGGATTTAGTTTGGGAAACGAGCAGGCCAAAGTCTTAAAATGTCAGCATGAACCACATCTGTACTCTTTGCTGACATGGCACATATTCCAGCAATGTAGGCAATACGTTAATAAGAAAGTCCTGATAACGAGCTCCAGTTAATCTCTGTGACAGCACGTATGGTCCTATTACTCTATCGCCAAGGACGCCTGCCCATACGTTGATTGAGAATCGGTGCTGATGCATTGTTTCTTCACCAGCCTACACATGCTGATTACCAAAATTCACAACACCATCTCTGCTGAACCCCGCTTATATCCGCAACCAAACTTTTGGTTTCAGTATTCCTTGCGACGTATGCGGTATGATTATCTGGTGGTCTGCTGTATTGTAAGGCATAAAAATCATTGCCATGAATGGACGTCACATTAAGCACCTCCTACGAACAAGTATTCAGATCTCATAAAGTATGTGTTGTAGGACCCATGTTTATTAGACATTATTTTCTTGTTTTGATACATACTATCGCCTCCTAAAATATCACTCTGTATACATGACATTGTATTTGCAACATTCATGGCGAAATAAAACTGTTAACAATATAATAACTTGTAACGTTTATAAATCAGCCTTATTATTACTTAACTCAGTTTTATACAAACTCCAATCATCTTGTAGGCTATTCAAGAAAATAACAGAATTCACAAATCATTTATTTCCCCATTCTTTTGCGGCTGCCATCTTCGAAACTAACATACTATATTTCTTTAAATAAATTATTTAAAAAGAAATGCTTGTTTTATCGCAGAAATTAAGATTTTTCGCAGAAACAGCCAATTTTCGCGAAAATTCGCAACAAAATTTACTGTCGTAAATTAGTCACTTTTATGATAAAACCTACCGATATGTATCAGAGAAAGAACCATTTTGTTTGTATGCATTTGAAGTCTGACTAGTGTAGTATGTAGTCAGTCGGCGATATATGCAATGGAGAAGGAAAGGAATTGGCCACCCTATCACATTATCTCCTGGCCTAGTTCAATTTTCTCAAAATAAGTCACTTGCCAAAAGCCTATCATTGACCAAATCATCAGTAAAAAAAAAACAACTAACTTTAGTGAATTAGATTCTTCCATATGTAAAGAAAGCCAACGTGTTTGGGTGGGATGCAATATTTTTTGGGTTTCACACTTACAAAATTTTGAAATTGTTTCAGGTCACCGATGCGTTTTGGACTGCTCTGAAAGTAATTATAAACATCCCTTGCAAGATCTTCAATCCCCCTAGGGACTTTCAAACAAGCGTAAGAAGCACACAAAGCATAGGAATAACAAATACATTTAATTATAAACAGATCTGGGATATCTTACTTTAATAAAGTGGCTAATGAATGGCGCACCCCTAACATTGCATTTGCTGCATCTGCTGCAAACCCTATCATATTTTGTTTGTAGGGAATTTCATTATCGTTGAAAAATTTAACAATTCCTTGGTATATGTCACTAGTACGGCCTTCTCTAACACTCAACCAGGAGTAAAAACTGCGTTACAAAAACACTACAAATTAACAAAGTACACTACAAGTTTACACACAAAACTGAATAAGATAATAACAGTAATAAAATGTAAACAACAAGTAAGAAGAAATCAGACATAATATATAACATAGAGAAAGAAAGATAAAAGCATAATAAAATGTGAACAGCAGGTCAAAAATAAATGAGGCACACAAAGTATAAAAAATAAGACAATTATTGTTAATAATAATAATAATAATAATAATAATAATAATAATAATAATAATAATAATAATAATGATAATAATAATAATAATAAATAAGAATAGTAATAATAATAATGATAATAACAATAATAATAATAATAATAATAACAGGCCTAATAGTAATAATAATACTAATAGTAATAATAAAATAGTGCAGTACAAAGCATGCAATGAATACAATATTTTTAAGTACACACAGTAAGGAAAATTGTGATTATATGTAGCTCAACTTATCACATTAGAGATATACCATTATCGGAAAATATGAAAACAATAATATAAAATAAGTTAAATATCACTAGAACATAAAAAAATGTGAATACGTGGAAACATACAATACAACACTTGTCATAATAGTATGTTAGTTTGGCAAATCGTCATAAGATAATTTTCTAACTTGGATTTGAAAGATTTCAATGTTCGGTAGCCCTTGACTTCAGGCGGCAGAGAGTTCCAGTGACGAGAGGTAGCAACAGTGAAAGATGAGGAATACAGAGATGATGTGTGAAGTGGAATTTCTAGCGTGTTATCGCGTTGTGATCGAGTATTAATATTATGATAGCGAGAGAGAGTATGAAAACAAGCGAATAAATAAGAGGGGGATGAAGTGTGCATAATTCGATATAGGAGAGAAAGTGAGTGCAGATTTCTCCTCTCATGTAACCTAAGCCATGATAACTTCTCGAAAGAAGGTGAGATATGATCATAGTATCGAACATTACAAATGAAGCGGACGCACGCGTTATGAACACGCTGTAGTTTCTGAGCGGAATCAGTCATGAGATCACTGAACAAAACGTCGCAATAATCGAAGTGAGGTAGAATGAGTGTCTGTACCAGCGTCTGTTTTAATTTAGATGGATAATGATACAATCTTTTTAGTGAATGGAGAATAGAGAATGCCTTCTTACATGTATATTTAATATGCGTATCCCAACTAAGATTAGATTCCAAATGCACTCCGAGATTTTTTACGGTAGAGCTAAACGGGATGATTGTCTTATTCAGTTTCACAGGTGGAATATTCAGGTCGTTCACTTCAGGAATTAATCTACGGTTCGCGAACAGAATAGCCTGTGATTTACATGCGTTTAGGTTAAGCCCAAATTGTTGAGACCAGGAAGAGATGGAATCAAGATCTTCATTAAGATAATTAATGCTATCATTTAGTGCATCAGGACAGGCTGAAATATACAATTGAACGTCGTCTGCATATATTTGATATCTGCAGTGCTTAAATATTTAGAAATTCCATTTATATAAATAGAGAAGAGCAAGGGGCCTAATACTGATCCCAGAGGAACTCCTGTATCTACAGTACGCCAGGATGAGAAACTATTATTAGATATGACACGCTGCTGGCGGCCAGTAAAGTAGGAGTACATCCAGGTGATAGCACTATCAGAAAGGTGTAGCGTTTGTAGTTTAGTCAATAGTAGATCGAAGTCAACAGAATCAAAGGCTTTGCTATAGTCCAATAAAACTAGTACAGTAGCCTGTCGTTTATCCATGGCCGCGCGTATGTCCTCAGTGGCATTCAACAAAGCAGTAGAAGTGCTATGACCATTTCTGAATCCTGATTGTAAAGGGTCTAAAAGATTCAATTCTATTAGGTAGTCTGACAACTGCTTATGAATGATGCGTTCCAGGGCTTTGGATAAAACGGGAAGAATGGAGATTGGCCTATAGTCTTTTGCAGAAGTAGGTGAATTTACTTTAGGAAGTGGGCGTACCAAAGCTGTTTTCCAGAGTTGCGGATAAACAGACGTGATACCTGAAGAATTGAAAATATGGGTTATTACAAGAAGCACGACATCAACTAGCTTATTGATAAAGACTATGCTTATGTTATCAGAGCCTTGTGCTTTAGATTTAATGCTTTTAAGAGCTCTTCTTACTTCAGAATCAGTAATGTGCGAGAAGAAAATTTTTTCGCGAGAAGGAGGAAGATTAGCTAGGAGAGTATTAATTGTATTTAGTTTTGACTGTTTTTCAGGTCGTAAGTGAGGTGAGGTAAAGTATTCGTTGAGTTTATCAAGTGGTATGTTTATAACTTCAGCTTCTGATGCTTTCTTCCCTACTCCCATATCAAGTAAGTTATTCCAAAGACAGCGTGGGAATGGACGGGTCGACGAGACTCAGGGCGTGACGGCGTTTAGCATTCCTAATGCTTTGTGTGGTTTTGTTTCTAAGTTTTTTGTAGTTGTTAAAGTTTTCGGCAGATTTGTTGTGTCTGTACATCCGGAAAACAGCGTCACGTGACGTTATAAGATTACGAATACTGTCATTCAGCCATGGGGCGGGTCGGTGGGTGACACGTCTCTTCTTTAAAGGTGCATGTTTGTCGAATAAGTGTATTGTCATGTCATTAAAGGTGGCAATTTTTTGGTCAACTGTGATTAAATTAAAAATAGTATGCCATGGCATTTGTAAGGCGTCAGAAGTTAGTTGGTCGTTGTCAATGCCTTTCAGATCTCTGTAAGTAATTACCTTAGCTGTATTTTTTGGGCACTGAGGAGAGTACTCGGCAAAAATAAGATCATGACCAGATATTCCCGGAAGTGGTAGCTGTCCTGAAGTTAGAATTCTATCAGAATTATTCGTAATGATTAGGTCAATTAAAGTATCAGAAGTAGGTGTGTGGTGGGTAGGATTGAGTGGAAGAAATGTTAGATTGAAAGTTTCGAGCAAATTACGGAGTTGATTAATCCCATTTGATCTGACAGCCAGAAGATTAATATTGAAATTTCTCATAACTAAAACATGTTCATATTGCGGTAAAAGATCGGCTAACGGGCTTTCTAAATCAGATAAATGTCCAGCTTTGGGAGGCTTATAAATAATTGCTAAGAGACATTTATGAAGACTTGCTTGTATTTCTACGAACAAATATTCGGGTCGTAATGCATCGCCTTGTGATTTTAGAATAATTTTAGGGTGCAGATCATTCCTAATATATGCGCAAACTCCACCCCCTCGTTTGTATAATCTGTAATTTCTACATAACGTATAGCCGTTTAAGTGAACGAGTGAGGAAGACAATGAGGGTTTTAGCCACGTCTCGCTAACAAGAATACATTGGACATCTATATTAGTGAAAATAGAAGAGAATTCTTGGAAGTGTAGAATTATGCTTTGACAATTCAAGTGTGCTATTTTCAAAGATTTGGGGTCAGGTGAGAAAGACTGCTTTAACAGCAGAGAGGTAGATAATAGAGGGGTTGGGGAGGATGACAGACAAGTGGATGGAGTTGTGGGAACAGGTTGTCGACAGTGAGGAGGGTCGGGGAGGCTAGGCTCGCCATCAGCCTGAGGGCATGCCACAGAGAGCGGGACGATATAGGCAATAGTGCCAACCTAACTAAAAATAGACTAAATTTACTAGTGGCACTAGTAAGCGAAATAAGTCCAAGAAAGGCGTCCATTATTTTGTTACCCCTGCCCATTACACGTACTACCATACATAAATGCTTAATGCAGCCCTTATCGGTGGATTCATCGACAATGAGAGAAAATTGATTTTTCTTAAACAATTCAATCAGCTAATTTAAACTTTCTTTCCCTGTGCTGTGATTTATGATCCCGTCAGTTTTGTACTCCCACATTGTAAGTGCTTAGCAACTTCTGAATCTGGACACACAGCTTGAATGAGTTTTGGTAAATGTTCTATGACTCGAATTGGTGTATCATGTTTTTTTAAGTTGAAAAAAAAAAGTGAAGTGTAGGCCTAATTGTTTTCGTGATTTATTGTGCCAGTGACATCAGTACTAATGCGTGTGATTTGAGTGGAAACTGTGATGCTTGTCGTAGGAAAGTTAGACAGGGAGTATTTTGTGACAGTTGTAGAATGTGGTTTCATTACGGATGTAGTAACACTACTAGTGATGAGGTTAGTCTATGCGATAACTGGTCATGTGAACTCTGTCACTATAAAACATTAGTTGTGAAACAGGAGGAAACCATCGCCAACCTACGATATGAGCTGGAACTTTTCAAAATTCAGTTGGGAAGTGGAAATGTTGCTTCAACTTTTAATTCAGATTTGCTTGATTTTAAGGTTGTATCCAGACGAAATCGTAGGAGGAGAAGGTTCTCTGCTGAGGATGTTAGTGAAATAAAGTTGACCAACAGATTCAATGTTTTAGAAACAATGGAAGTTGATCAACCATCCCTAAATCCTCAACAACAGGCTTCTGCTGAAGATGATGGTAGAAAAAGTAAAGTATTGTTACTGGGGAGCAGTCACGGGAGGGGAATAGCAAACCTGTTGAAAGAGGAATTAGGGACTGACTATGAGATTTGTAGCATAGTAAAACCTAGTGCTGGACTTACTCATGTTACAGAAGACCTGGTAAAACTATCTTCTGGTTTTACCAAGAGGGATCATATTGTAATAGTGGGTGGGCCAGGGAACAGCCTGGATCGAGATGTTAGTTACTTTGTTGAGAGAGATCTAGAGAACATAAGTAAGGACAGCAGTCACACAAATGTGGAGGTAGTGGAGCTTTTTGACAGGTATGACAAGCCGTGGCTTCATAGCAGGGTGAGGAGTATGAATGCACGACTTGGACGTGCCTTGATCAGACCCAATGCCTCTCATATTGATGTGATAGAGGTATGTAGCATTAAGAGAGATGATTATACATCTCATGGCCTACACTTGAATTCTAGAGGCAAGAAGAAGCTTTCGCATCTGATTGCTAATAGAATAAAGGGTAGGATTCCAGTGATTACCAATATAATTCCTGCTGTTCATCATAGGGCATCTCCTTTTTTAGGGTAAAATATAAATTAGAAAAAGAACGTAGGCCTACAGGTAATCAGAACAGTGAAGTACATACAAATCATAAATTTTGTGGAGTTAATTCAAATTCAAAAACAAAAGATACCGGAAGTCAGTTTAGTTTATTTCATCAAAACATACAAAGCCTTAGAAACAAGTCACCAGACTTATTAACATTCTTAGAAATAGAACAAATAAACCCATATATAATATGCGTCACTGAACATCATATGAAACAACAGGAATTATCGGCACTTTCACTGGAAGGATACAAACTAGGAGATAGCTATTGTAGACAGAATCTACAGAAAGGAGATGTGTGCATATTTGTTCGAAACGATATAAATTTTAAAAATATCAGCCTTTCAAAATTTAGCAGAGAAAGGATTTAGAGCTGTGTGCGGTAGAATTAGAATTAAAATCTGGTAATCTTATAGTTATAGGTATATACAGGTCGCCCTCTGGAGATTTCAAACATTTTCTTCATCTACTAGAGAATACATTACGACACATACATGAAAAAAAAAACAAGAATACATATTTTGCGGGGACTTAAATATTGACTATCTCACTGAGAACACTAAAAAAGAAGAATTTAACACATTATTAGCAACCTTCAATTTAATCATACAGTCAATTTTCCAACTAGAATACAAAAAGGATCGATTTCTGCAATTGATAATATAATTATAAGGGGAGATAGATTAGATAGTTACCGCACAGTTCCCATTATAAATGGTCTTTCAGACCACGATGCTCAACTAATAAGAAGAAATGATAGCATTCCTGCATCAAAACACCCGAATAAATTTAGGTTAAGGGTCATAAATGAAGAATCTTTAAGGGACTTCGAAGCTAAACTAAAAAATGAAACATGGGAATCAGTATATGAAAATGGTGATATGAATAGTAAATTCAATGTGTTTCATAATACATTCTTAAATATCTTTGAATCCAGTTTTCCTGTAAAGTACAAAAATTCTCAAACATCTAAAAACAATTGGATTACACAAGGCATAAAAATCTCTTGTAAACCTAAGAGGTCTCTCTATATTCAAAGTACAAATAGTAATGACCCCAAATTAATTGCTCACTTCAAAAAGTACTCTAAAATATTACACAAAGTAATCTTAAAAGCCAAAGAACTTTACTATAACGGAATTATTCTGAACTCGAATAATAAAATCAAAACAACTTGGAACATAATAAAAAAAGAAAGTGGAAAGTGTAGAAGTAAAGAACAAGGTTACACTCTTGTAACAGATAATAGAAAAACATCAGATGCAACAGAAGTTGCGAACATATTCAACAATCATTTTCTCTCAATAACTGATAACCTAAACATCCCACAGAATAATAATAATAATAATAATAATAATAATAATAATAATAATAATAATAATAATAATAATAATAATGCCATCGATTGTTTGAAAATATCTATTCCTGTAACTTTCCCAAATATTCAAATTTTTCCAACAAATTCACGAGAAATAATTACAATTCTAAAGCAATTAAAGTCTAAAAATTCCTCGGGATATGATGAAATTACTAGTAAAATATTAAAAGCCAGTTCACAAATAATAGCCAAGCCCCTGTCTTATTTATGTAACTTTTCAATGTTTAATGGTGTATTTCCAGAGCGACTGAAATATTCAGTTGTTATTCCTTTATTCAAGAAAGGGGACAGAACCTCGCCCGAAAACTACAGGCCCATATCCCTTCTACCAGTCTTCTCAAAGGTCTTCGAAAAAGTTATATATAAAAGAGTATATCATCATCTTGATAGATACAACATTCTCATTCCGGAACAATTTGGATTCAGAAAGAATAAATCAACTGAGCAAGCGACGTTTAATTTAACTGATAAAATTCTGGAAGCTATTAATAAAAAATTACAAGTAGGAGGGATATTCTGTGATCTCTCCAAAGCTTTTGATTGTATTAATCATAAAATTTTACTACAAAAATTAGAATACTATGGTATTAAAGGCATAGCATATCAGTGGTTTGAGTCATATCTCCTGAACAGAAAACAAAAAGTAGAAATCAACGCATTTAATAACTCCTTTAAATCTACTTCAACATGGGGAAAGGTTCATACAGGGGTCCCACAGGGATCTATATTAGGGCCTCTTCTTTTTTTAATTTTTATAAATGACCTTGGCCCCATAATAAAAGGAATAGATTATCCTATATTATTTGCAGATGACACAAGTATCATAATTACAGACAATAACTTTGTCACATTCAAATATAAAACAGAAACAATTCTCCTTAAAATTTATGACTGGTTTACAACCAATAAACTAGCATTAAACATTAATAAAACTAACATAATTCAATTTAAAGCCACTTCAAATTTAATCTCTGAAACATTGGACACAACTATCAACAATATACCTCTACTAGAAACATCAACAACCAAATTTCTTGGTTTGCATATTAATAATACAATAAATTGGAAAAATCATATCAAAGAAATAACTCCCAAACGTAGCTCAGCATGCTTCGCAATTAGGTCGTTACAACAGTTTCTAAACAGCAGTATCTTAAAGACAATATATTTTGCCTATTTTCATTCCATTATGTCCTACGGAATAATATTTTGGGGAAATTCTGTAGATAGTAAAAATATATTCTTATTACAAAAAAGAGCCATTAGAATAATAGTTGGAGCAAAGGCTAGAGAATCATGTAGATTATTTTTAAAAAATTAGAAATTCTAACCTTAACAAATCAATACATATACTCTACAATATATTTCCTCTTATGTAATAAAGAAAATTTTCCAACTAACTCAGCCATACATAGTATAAATACCCGCAGAAGGAATGATTTTCATACGCCATCATCAAACTGTACATATTTCATATCTGCATTTTACATGTATTGCATTTTACTGTTAAAAGTAAGAATTGGACATGTTCTTTATTCTATGCTGTAAAGCAAATGTAAGAATATTATGGAACAAATAAATCTATCTATCTATCTATCTATCTATCTATCTATCTATCTATCTATCTATCTATCTATCTATCTATCTATCTATCTATCTATCTATCTATCTATCTATCTATCTATCTATCTATCTATCTATCTATCTATCTATCTATCTATCTATCTATCTATCTATCTATCTATCTATCTATCTATCTATCTATCTATCTATCTATCTATCTATCTATCTATCTATCTATCTATCTATCTATCTATCTATCTATCTATCTATCTATCTATCTATCTATCTATCTATCTATCTATCTATCTATCTATCTATCTATCTATCTATCTATCTATCTATCTATCTATCTATCTATCTATCTATCTATCTATCTATCTATCTATCTATCTATCTATCTATCTATCTATCTATCTATCTATCTATCTATCTATCTATCTATCTATCTATCTATCTATCTATCTATCTACCTACCTACCTACCTACCTACCTACCTACCTACCTACCTACCTACCTACCTACCTACCTACCTACCTACCTACCTACCTACCTACCTACCTACCTACCTACCTACCTACCTACCTACCTACCTACCTACCTACCTACCTACCTACCTACCTATCTATCTATCTATCTATCTATCTATCTATCTATCTATCTATCTATCTATCTATCATAAGTGGTGCCTTCTTGATATCACTTTTAGGTTCAGATCTGTCTCCGGACAGTTGACTAAACAACAACTACATATACTTCTTGGTGCATATCTTGTCACAGTTCGTGTTTATTGTTAAGCTTATTAACTAAAAAAGCCCCTGTGAGAAGAAATTTATTTTAGAAAACATTATAATGGTATTCAGATAAGTCAAATATACTATAAGAATATTTATTGAATGAGTTTCAGTCAAAATGACTTATCAATATTTAAAAAAACAACAAATATTTATATGACTTATCAATATTTAAAAAACAACAAATATTTATGCATATAAATATTTGTTTTTTTTTAATATTGATAAGTCATTTTGAATAAAACTCAGTCAATAAATATTCTTATACAAATTTATTTGCCTAATTCATGTAGGTCTATTTGGTTTTGCTCTAGGATCGAGTGTTTGTTTTGTTTAAATTCACAAAGAAAAATATTTCCTATTTCTCGAATTGAAATTCAATCCTTATTTATACAGGGTGTGACATACCCAGCGTGCCACGGCATCTGGAGGTTTTGGGCGCCGCCCTTGGAGCGTTCTCGATTAGCCACGCTGGCCTTCAGCGGCTCGTACGCTGGGGTGGTACTGGGTATGCCATTATCGGGTCTGCTCACGGGTGGAATCAGCTGGCAAGCGCCTTTCTACTTTTATGGTAAGTACATTTCTATGAATCCCTGCATTGCCTCGTCAATGAAGAGAATTGATTTTAGTTCGTGGTTACGATTCAGAATAATTTTCGTTTTCTTTAGTCACACCAAGAAAGTTTCTGGTTATTTATGAGATTCAGAATATTCCTTGTCATTCATTCCCTATGTCACTGTACAGAATTATTTTTACCAGTAGTCTACTGAATATGTTGCAACGCGAGAATAGAATAATAAATACATAAAGATTGTATTGAACATATGGGCCATAACCAGATATGAGAGCAATAAGTAATATCCAACAATTACATCAAACAAAAATAAACAGGTTTAAGCTATGCGTAATACTTCCTTCAACATAATGAGAACATAAACATATTCTCCTTTAACAAATATGTGACTTATTTTTTTTTCCTCAATATCTTTAGCAGACAGCGGATTTTCGGTCCCTACACAGCGACAAGACATCACGTTCCTTGGAGTACCGTAGTTTCCCCTAACTATGGTCTACATTTGTCACATTTTTCTTTGTATATTCAATACTATTCACCCAGATTAAGAGAAATTTTGGCTTCGGACTCCTGTAAGTGTATATTAAATAAATATTGACATATGTGTTTGAAATTATTTAATTACAAGTGTTAAAAAATAATAAGCATTGGTACATAGTTGTATTCTGAGTTGCCCAACTATGGTCCACTCCTATATTCATGCTTGAAAGCATGAATGGACTATAGCTGGAGCTGTAATTATTCGTAAATCAATACATTGAGTTTCTAATTTAAGGGTAGAAACGTAATCTAGTACAGAAATATTAAAAATAAATGAAAAGTACATGGATTCTTTTTATTAGTACACATTGCATGAACACACAATAAAAAAGTGAAATCTGAAAGTCATTTTCCTGCAATAATGAACAACTACACTCACAAGCAAAAAAAAACCGGGCCACCTAAAGTTTCTAAATTTTTTTATGAGGTGAGAATCAGAAAATCCATTATGAAATGAAGAAAACACTGCTTCCCAGAAAAAAAAACTCTTTTTTATTATCACTTGCGCTGTTATTTACAGCGCCAAACAATGGATATAATTAAAAGATGTAAAAACTTACAAATTGTTTCAATTTTCTTCTGCTGGAGCAATTCTGGGCCTTTAGCTGGTGCTTCTGGAATTCAGCCCACATTCATCTAGACGTCTGCTTACAGTTCTCTCACTCACGTTAACTTGTCTTATTTTCTGGAAGGCTCTTCTGGTCCCAAGAACTGCAGCCACATAACGCTGACTATTCCCATCTTCTATCAATGCAACCATTTTGCTGAATCGGTAGGACTAGTGACATTTGTATACAATGCAATACTCCAATACTGCCTCAAGAGAGCTTACCAGTCTGTAGACTTCATCAGCATAGCTTGAAATGAGTCCGAGAAGTTTAGACACAATATAGCAAGAAGAATGAATCTCCTTTTCAGATCATTGTTGGCTATTACGCATTCAGTATTACATTGTTACGTATCAAAAAATAAATTAATAACTAAATTAACCTCAGCACACCTACAATTATTTAAAAAATCCTACAATTTTCAAAAATTTTTAATTAAATGTAGTTGGCCCGATTTTTTTGCCGGTGAGTGTATATTAAAGAACAAAAGTACGGTATCAAAATAAACTAACACATTCTTAGCAAAATATTATGCACATAAATTCACTGATAATGTTTATTTACCATACTGAGAACTTATTCAGTAAGCTTATTTCTATCCTTTGAATCTCCACTTCTCTTGTAATTCTGAAATTGAAAATAGATCTCTCTTTTTCGAGACGCATATGGGGTCTTCAATTTGTTTTATTATGTTTTCCTTTCTATAGAATAAAATGTCTTCCATTTCTCGCCACCTCAGTAATTGCCGCTTCTTACTATACATGAAACAACAGCTCCATTGTTCTTCATTTCCAAAACTTTCCCTGGCCACAATAACAACTCATAAGTAACTACCATATAACTATGTGCCTTTAGCATTATTTTAAGAGATTTCATCTTCTCTTCCACATCTGACTCACTGTATGTAAATATGGAGAGTACACCGGAAACATCATAATCTGTATCCAATTTAATTTCAGCGCTCTCATAGTCACTTACAGAGACGGTTGTGATCCTTCTACCCTGAAGTTTTCGTTTTGCCGGACCATTATTCGTGCTAGTACCATTGATGCTGGAACAGCCTGTTTCTTTATTTACTGGACTATAACGCTAAATGGTGTTTTAGAATATACTGAGATCTCGTATTTGCAGAAGTAAATAATCAAATTGTTCACATTTCATTAAAACAAATATTTCAAAATGAAATACAACTATGGTCCACGAAAAATTGTGGTACATATTTGAGGACTGACTTCTAGCCTTGAGGTTAAAATTTTTTCACGCAGAGTCCTTAACCTCTGCCAGTGTAATTATTACGTGAAAGTAAACACTATATATCCAGGTTTAATTGTACAAACAATCATACATCCATAATTTACCAGTTCTACAGAGGAGAGCTTAATAAAACAGACAAACACAAACTGAATGATTTCGTGTCTTCACACATTCAATAGAACGATGCACATTGACCTTGCTAAGCATTCATATCATTGCCACGTGTAATGGTAGATAGAAGCATTTATGGGGAACATAATTCCATCACAGTGGCGCCTTAAATGGCAAACACCGAACTCTTGGGGGACTAAGTAGTACATAATGCGTTTTGGACCATAGTTGGGTGCCTGGACCATAGTTATGGGAAATTACGGTACGTAAGGAGCGTAGCAATGAGTTCAATGACCTCTCTGCAACTGACGTTCACCTAACGTTCATTATGGGGACCGAAAATCCGCTGTCTGATCATTAGTTCATTACATTACCGTACCTGATGTCAAAGACATGTGGCCCACATTACATAATATATATGCATTACATTCCAGAGAGTACAAGACAAGACAAATTACTGGAATGAGCTCGCACTGTTGCGCATACTGAGAGTAAGAAAGAATCACATGGTTGTGAGCACTGAAGAATATCTGTCGATATTTAACAACCTTAAGTTTCTTGTACGTACCTGCGTGTTGGTTGATTTCGGCGGAAAACTGAGTAAATATAAAAAGATGTGAGTGATGGCGGAAAAACTAAGAACTTAGAAGCCAAACCTTCACAGAATATAAATTTATGTAAATAATATTTCCGTCTGTGACATATCTATTTCAAAGTATTTTATTCCAACTTATTTATGTTGACAAACGTTTTCGCTCTATTTCGAGCATCTTCAGGTCTTAAAGTTTGATCATGAAACAGGTTAACAATTTAAAAACACAATACCGGTAATAGTAATTACATTATATGAAATAATATATATTTGAAGCCTTGCTCCAATTCTATTCTTTTGAGATATTTAAGAAAAACTAACTGGAGCCAGATCCCGGGAAATACGGGAGGGTTGGCAACACTAGTTGACAACCATGTCCGTACGTTAACTGTTTTTCCGTTGTTATGTCATGAAAATAGCCCTCGTTTTGCCGATATGCAGTTGATATGACAACAGGATGGAGCACCACCTCATTTTGGTGCAGGAGTGAGGGACTTCTTGAACCGACAATTCCATGAATGGCTTGGCCGTCGTGGCACAACAGAATGGCACCAGACCACGTGATCTAACGCCATGTGATATCTCGCTGTGGGGTATCCTGAAAAATGAAGTCCCAGGATCTTCATCAGTTGCAACAGATGATCGAACAATCATTCGTGAAAAACGATCAAAATCGTGAGTTATGTTCTGCTATCTGTAAATCAGTGTTTAAACGTTGTGAATTGTGTATCGAGAAATAGGGACTCCATTTCGCACAAAATCTGTAAAGGAAGGTGTAGCCAAATGTAAATTGAATGTAATTAAATATAAGGTAGTGTTTGAGGAAAGCAACTTTTAACCCACCCTGCATTATGATATTTACATAAGTTTACTATCTGGCTTATCGTAACCATAATGTCTATAAAATTCATAGAATAAATTAAAATTTTGAAGGAGACCGAAAATTAGTTCAGTATATCAGATTTCAAAGTTTGTTGTTAAGGACAAAAATAAGTGGAAACAGATTTCTCCGAATGTTGAGGGGTGACAAGTTTACAGCGTATAAGTTATTAGAATTCTAAATGAATTTAGAAAAACAACTTTAATATTTGTTGTGATTTTCCAAGGACTATCTGTTTTTGAGAAATATATTACTGATGATGAAATTTTAAGTTTTTAATCTGCTCCAAAAAATGTATGCCATATTTCATCAGAACTGAAAAATCTCTGCATGTCACATTGAGGGACCAAGGACATAAACATTTGATTCTTCGATAATAAAAAAATTGGGTTCGAATTTCTTAAAAATGGGAAAACAGTGAATTAATAATAGTGTCATTAAGAATGGATGGAAATATATGTGCACATGATGTAAGAACTGTTCCCGAATTTATAGTCGATTACAGAATTAAACCATTCTTAAAACTGACCTGATTTAGCATTCTATTAAATTTGGCTGTTTGTAAATTTGAAGAATGTTTAGAAAGAATATATATTTCCCAATGTTTCTAACATCCGATATCATATCGGCGTGCGTAGCGTAGTCGGTATAACGCTGGCCTTCTGTGCTTGAGGTTGTGGGTTCGATTCCGTCCGAGGTCGTTGGCATTTAAGTGTGCTAAAATGCGACAGGCTCATGTCAGTAGATTTACTGGCATGTAAAAGAACTCCTGCGGGACAAAATTCCGGCACACCGGCGACGCTGATATAACCTCGACTGTCGCGAGCTTCGTTAAATACACCATATTTAAAATGTTTTTCCGATATCCTGTACTGTCCGGCGGTGTACAGAAGGCCGAGCTGGGGATAAGACAAAGAAAGAGCTAGAGGACGCGTAGTATTACAGGGCAGCAAACATACAACCACATGTTCATACGAGCGTGTCTCTGTTAATATACCTGACGTGTATGTGAGTTAAAGTTATAATTTTAATAAATAGTATTTTATTTTATGTTAAACGTGTATGTGTCGACATTTAGTATCATTTTGTATTAACTTTACGTGTTAATAATGGAAGAAGCAGGTGGATCATTACAAAACGAATCACCCCGTCATTTAATACGAAACAGAAAAAGAACTTATTAGCAATGTGATAAAGAGTTGTGTCACTAAGAGCACTGACAGTGTTCTGTTAGCACCTTAGTCCTGTTAGCCCTAATAAAAGAGCATCTATTTACACAGGTGCAAGTGTTAGAACAATTGGGAGAATAAGGAAGGAGAGACGGCACAAGCACGAATGTATATTACCATCCCCTAATAAGAAGAAACAACAAAGTAAGAAGAAAGCGGAAGTAGATGGGCTTCCAAGACGTTACGTCCATTGAAACCATGTTCATATGACTCATGTGCTCTAATATTTTTGTCCACTTTCATTTATATCCACATTTTATGTCCGTTCATTTTTTGGGTCCATGACTTATGTCCATTTTTATTTAAGTCCACTTTCATTTATGTCCACTTTTGTTTATGTCCACTTTTATTTAAGTCAATTCCTTTTGTACCACTGGAAGATGTTCAGGCTGTTTTTGATACCCTTATAAATAATATTGAGCCTGATATAATGGATTTAGCATTGTACATGGAAAGTACTTACATTGGAGGAACAAGAAGAGCAATGCCACCTAGATTCGCACCTGAAATATAGAACACTTACAATCAGGTTCTGGCAGGATAACGTAGAACAACTAACATAGTCGAGGGCTGACACAATATAATAATAATAATAATAATAATAATAATAATAATAATAATAATAATAATAATAATAATAATAATAATAATAATGATTTATTTTAGCTGGCAGAGTTAAGGCCGTACATGTATACAAAAGTTATTTACAAATTAAACAACAAAATACTATGAACTATTAATTAAACACTGAAATAAACTGTGTAGCAGAATTAAACTAAAATACATAGAATGTTAATATATTTCAAATAATATTAGATAATAGAAAGAGATTATTACGAGACAATTAAAATACAGCACAATCAGGATGATGTCTAAAGAAAAAAGTAACAATGTAGTCAGTGATAGTTTAAATCAGTATGATTGGAGTGAAATGCTAATAAGGTTATCTTTTAAGCTGTTCTTAAAGGTGTTTATTGTCTTGCAGCCCCTAATACTTTGTGACAAGGAATTCCATTGACGCGAGGTGGATATTGTAAAAGATGATGAATAACAAGATGTTCTATGAAGAGGTATACTTAGCGTGCCACAGATAAGTGATCTGGTATTTACGTCGTGGTTAGAGTATAGATAAGAGAAACGAGACGAAAGGTAATTTGGTGTTGAAGTGTGTAGAATTCGAAAGAGTAAAGACAAAGAGTGTAAAGTTCTACGTTCTTTAAGTCGGAGCCACGAGAGACTTGCGAAGGACGGTGATATGTGATCATACCGTCGGATGTTGCACACGTATCTGACGCACATATTCTGAGCTCGATGTAACTTGACTGACAATTCAGAACTTAGGTCACTTAACAAAACGTCACAATAATCGAAGTGCGGCGTTACTAGGGTTTGCACTAGGGTAAGTTTTAGTTGCTGGGGCAAGAAGTTTCTCAAGCGACTCAAACAGTGAATGGAGGAACAGATTTTTTTATCGTTTCTTTAACTTGAAAATTCCAACTTAGATTATTATCAAAAAAGAAGCCAAGATTTTTTACGACAGATGAATAAGGGATTAGCGTGTTGTTAAGGGTAACAACTGAAAGATTACTGTTATTAAGGGAGTTAACTAAAGGCTTATGTCCAATAATTATGGCTTGAGTCTTACTTGGATTAAGTGCGAGTCCGAAATTGGCCGCCCAAGTGGAGACAGTGGCTAGGTCAGAATTTAACTTGTCAATCGATTCATTGATCGTATTGGGTCTGGAATGTATGTAAAATTGGGTCTGGAATGTATGTAAATCGCTTTCAGAAACACATCGTGACGCTTCAAAGAGTTAAGTCCATTGAAAGCATGTCCATGTGACTTATGCCCTCTAATATTTTTGTCCACTTTCATTTATGTCCATATTTTATGTGCGTCCACTTTTTTGGGTCCATGACTGTTATGTCCTCTTTTATTTATGTCCACTTTTATTTTAGTCCACTTTCATTTATGACCACTTTCATTTATGTCCACTTTTTTAATGTCCACTTTTATTTGAGCCCGTTCAGAGCAAAAGTGGTGTAAGCCAAAACTGGGTAATGAGGTTTAAAGTAAAAATTCTGTAAAATACAGCGCAAAGTAGCAATTAATATGTCCTTCTTGTTATCCACTGACTAATAGTTTAAATAAATTGAATATTAATTGCTACTTTGCGCTGTATTTTACAGAATGTTTACTTTAACTCTCATTACCCATTTTTTACTTACACCACTTCTGCTCTGAATGGCTCAACTAATGTCAATTTCTTTTGTACCGCTGGAAGATGTTCAGGCTGTTTTTGATAGCTTTATAGATAACATTGAGCCTGACGTAATGGATTTAGCATTGTACATGGAAAGAACTTACATCCGAGGAACACCTGCTCGAGGAAGAAGAAGAGCAATGCCACCTACATTCGCACCTGAAATATGGAACACTTATTATCAGGTTCTGGCAGGACAACATCGAACAACTAACCTAGTCGAGGGCTGGCACAACCACTTTCAGAAATACAACTTCACACATCAGTCTGGAAATTCATGGAATCTATCAAGAAAGACCAAAGGAATAATGAAATTATAATAATCCAATTGCTTGGCAGGCATTTGAATGTGCGACACCCTATTAAAAGATCGTACCTACAAAGTTTAAGTCGAGTAGAAGAGATTGTTCGGAATTACAACTAGTACAACAAAGAAGGACACATCAGAACTTACCTCAAAGCTATTAGTTATCATCTGAAGCTGTATGAAGATGAACAGGCAGAAGAGATTGAGTAAGGAACTGAAGTAAATTGTAGATGGACGTAATGTATTGTACAATTATGTAATGGACATAAAAATGTGGACATAAAATTTGTGAAATTGGACTAAAATAAAGTGGATATATACTTCATTGGACATATATTTATGGACATAGTGTAATGGACTTCTATGTAATGGACATAATAAAATGGACATTAAAATTGTGGACATTATAAAAAGGACCTAATGTCTGTGTTTCATCGTGACACATCACGCGTCGATCTGGAAATTCATGGAATTTACCAAGAAAAACCAAAGCAATAATGAAATTATAATAATCCAATTGCTTGGTGGGCATTTGAATGTGCGACACCCTATTAAAAGATCGTACCTACAAAATGTAAGTCGAGTTGTAGAGATTGTTTCGAATTACAACCACTACAATGAAGAAGGACACATCAGAACTTACCTCAAAGCTATTAGTTATCATATGAAGCTGTATGAAGATGAATAGGCAGAAGAGATTGAGTAGGAAATTGAAGTAAATTTGTAGCTGGATATAATGTATTGTACAATCATGTAGTGGACGTAAAAATGTGGACATAAAATTTGTACAATTGGACAAAAATAAAGTAAAATAAAGTAAAAAGTGGTCTGAGTGGTAAGCCCCCTCTCTCGTCTTCCCAACGATCTGAGTTGTAAGCCCCCTCTCCCGTCGGAAGGGGAGTGTGTTCCGCTGCTGGCCAGCAACTACACATTTTGACATATTCACGGAGACCGGCCGAAAGAGTCAGCAGCTTCGGAGGGCCGCCGCAGGCGCGATCTGAAAACCAAGTAGGAAAGCCAGAAATGAAGATGAAATGATGATAGTGGAGGAAAGAAAGTGGCGAGAATGAATGGGGTTCCAAGTGCCTGATAAAGTTATCTGGTATTCATCCATAGAAGGGAAAAAAACCCGTAAAAATCTCACCCAATCAACTTGTCCTAAGCAGGGAATCGTACTCCGGCCCTCTGGATTCGGGAGCGAAGACGCTACCACGAGACTACAGCGATGGACGGCCTACACAGTCATACTCTCATTCTATGAAGACTCAGCCGCAGCTCGAAGATCTGAAAGCTTTCTTATGAAATATATAGGGCATGTTATGCTATAAGAATTATATAATACCAAGGACCAGAGTTAGTATTTAGGTTTCTTCTACCGTCAACATTCCTCATATCGTTGACTCATTTTCTCTGTTGCAGGTGTCGCCGGTATAGTCTGGTACCTGTTCTGGTTGTGGTTGTCGTTCGAGAAGCCTTCGAAGCATCCTTCGATCTCCGCTAGAGAACTCATGTACATCGAACAATCTCTAGGACAAACCGCAAACATAGCAATGCCGACAATGGCAACTACACCATGGCGGGCCTTCTTCACGTCCATGCCTGTCTACGCTATTATAGTAGCTAACTTCTGCCGGTCGTGGAATTTCTATCTCCTAGTCCTTTTTCAGGCTCAGTATCTTCACACCACTTTCAATTTACAAATAGAAGAGGTAGGTTCCTACCAGAATCTTATGCATGCTTAGTTTTGATCTTAAAAATAATGTTCTTTGCACACAACATGATTGTTCGAGGAACTGAAGATAGAGTTTGAACGTCCTAAAGGAGAATTTCAAGTTAACTCTACAGTATTACATTGAGCTGAAGTAACAATTTGTAACATCGTTGTCATTAGTCACTAAGGAAGATGTTCTAAAATGAAAATTCAATTATCGTCTTTAACATCATAGTCATTATCATCATCATCATTATCATCATCGTCTTCTATCTTAGTTTATCTTCTGCAGGAAGAATAATTATTCTTTATTAGCCTACTTGTTCCATTTCTATAACCTTTAGAATCAGACCACCTCAATTTGATCCCTCTAGGCAAAGTTTTTCTTATTCGATTTGTAAGTTAAGAGGTTAGGTACAGCTTACAGCAGTAAAATTTTTGGAAATATGAAAAAAATTTTCCCTTCATTGCTATATTTTGTACAATAATGAAAATTGGTATATGTAAAACACAGTCCTTCTGCTATATGAAAAAAATATCTTTACAATTTAAAAAAGAATATTTTTCTTTTTTTTTTTTTTTTCAAAATTCAAAATGGTGGCAGTTTACTGTGCAGTGGTGAAGCTTTTCCTTCTTAACTCATAAACTTGTTAAATTGTTCATGTTCCCTCTCTTTTATTTTATTGCTAAAACTCATGTTTACAATATCATGCTCTTTCAACTACATTCCTTAACAAATAGTATTTTTTTTTATTTTGTGTTAGAAGAAAATACTGATATTTGACCATTTTTTAAATGAATTTATTTTTTATCGGACAATCTATCAAAGGTAAAAAAGTGACCTTGCATCATATTGTAGATATGACATGTATAAATATACACAAAAAATTTAATCACATAATATTGGATAGTTTTTTTAGTTATGTGGGAAAAGCTTCATCACTGCACAGTGAACTGAGTTTTGAAAAAAAAAATGTAAATAATTTTTTAAATCGTAAAAATACTTTTTTCATATAGCAGAAGGAGAGTATTTTACACATACTAATTTTTATTATTGTACAAGATACAGTAATGGAGGAAAAAAATATTGAATGTTTCCAAAATTTTACTGCTGTGAGCTATACCTAACCCCTTAACATTCGTTCCGCTACTTTATATTCAGATTGCCAGGTTAGATGGTTTACCCAAATTATAGATTTTGTTATTCAAATTGAAAGTGTTTAATTTCTACCTAATATTTTATTTCTTTATCACTTAGTACTTTCAAGACTTTCTTTCAGTTACTTACATAAGGAGTCATTCTATAAACTACCCTTTTCATGCGACTTGGTTCATGTTCATGAAGGTCGCAACTTTTTAGCCGCCCAGAACAACACGAGCTATTTGCACTTAAGCAACGTTGCTAGCTGTAATGTTAAGACTCGAGTCGCTGTCAGTTATGCTAAGTTAAATATTACATGAGCCCAGGCAAAATATTATAGCCACAAAGAAAGTAAGACATATGAATGAATAGCTTTGTTAGGTTCCGTAAAAAGAAAATTAAAGACAGCCCTCTTGTCTATAGACACAACTTGCAAAAAATGTTTCTCAAAAAGCCCTTAAACAAGTTAATCGAATGAAATCTTAAATTTATGAAAAATCTGTCTAAAATTTCCAAGTGTCAGTTTTCTCATTTACATGTACGATAATCGTTTAGGTCCCATAGATAAATGTTACAAGTCATGAATATTTGTCAGTGTTTTTATGCTGCATCACCGAATTCTTCACGAAGCAAATAAGTACTGGAACTCTAGATGCTGGATCAGCTTCGTGTCTGCAGCGACGATAGTCTGTTCATGAATTCACGATTCTCATTTTAGAAATTCGGATTATTATAAGCAAAAAATATAGTAAGAAACTATTGCCTGAGACTTAGATTCGTCTATATGCAAGAGACTCTGTAACATACCAGTATGGTGGCTATCGGTTTACAGCTTTATTGATCGGCACTTGATCCCCGGCATATCCTGTGAGATTTGTAGAAGTGAAGTTATAATTATGTAGAACAGGTTTCTCTCTAGTGTTCAGGTTTCATTGCATCATCATTTCATTATCGTCAGTTCATTACATTGACTCTGAACAGCCCCTACAATTTATAAGATCTACTTACCAAGGAGATTAAGTCCTCGATAGTCTAGTGGTTAGCATGCTTGTTACCGGATCAAAAGTTTGGAGGTTTTGAGGACAATTGATTTTGAAGAGCGACAAAGTCTTCGGAAGGGAAGTAGGTACAGTGTCGTAGATTTGCGGCATGTAAAGTAACCCTATTTCTGTAGAGGACTCGAGGCTAAATGTGTCGGCCATTTCTTGTCTATGTTAAATTACGACACTGAATAATCTTAGCATCTTTCAATTAAATACCACTGCAACTACTTATGACTAGGGACCGTATTCTGTCCCAAGGTGTACGGAAATAAGGTTAGTTGATCATACACTATATCAGCGTGACGTCATTTTTCGCGGACAACACAGAAATTACTAAGGAACATTTGCATCTTGTTTGTGTGCAGTTGACGTTCTATTCATGATTCAAAACTAGACCTCGAAGACTGTTGAAAATTCATTTCAGTGATAAATATGACACTACGATGATCTTTCCTACAATTTAAATTCGTTATTCATTTATTTGATTGATTTATTCTTACTGGGAGAATTAAGGCCTTCTCTTCCAAGCAAACAGCATCAAATACATAGAACGGAAATTATTATAATTAACAAGCAATACAGAAAATAATGTAATAATAATAATAATAATAATAATAATAATCGTAATAATAGTAAGAGCAAATTGTAAATGTGTTTAGATATGTGTAAGTGTAAGAGTTAAGCAATTACAATTTAGGGTTAAATAAGATAATTTGGTCCAAAGGAATAATTAACATAATGAAGGAAAATAGATATTAAAAATAAAAATTATATCTTACAAAAGTTATATTTGAAGGGAGATTATATTCTAAAGACGAAAAGTAGTTTTTTGACAATCAGCTTTGGAGGTAGTCAATGTCTAACAGCCCCCTTACACTATGTGCACTAGAATACGCTAATTTTTACTATTTCCACCATTATAAAGAATGTAAACTTGCATTGATCAAACATATTTACATTATTATACACTATTTACAAAATAAGTAGGATGTGGTATTATTAAAGAAAATACCTTTATTACAATACCAACACATGCATAAAAGTGTAAATAATGTTTGATCAATATAGGCCTACATTCTTTCAATAGTAAAGATAGCGTATTCTAGTGTTCATAGTGTAAATAATTTAAATTGTAAACATTAGTGTAATTATTGTAAAAGTGGTCCATGTTTTGTTCTCCCCAGCTTGACCAAATAGAAGTCGCGTGAGCAGCCACTCAAGTACTTCGCTTGTATAAACAAGCGCGTCGTGCACTTGAAATGTCCAGTAATAAATACTTAACCTTGTAGCCTCGTGGGACAAAGTACGGTCCGTACTTATTACTATTAATAGACCTACTAAGGTACTACTACTCGACTACTACAGAGTTGTTATTGATTTGGTTTACCGATCTACTGCATGTGGACCTGCCGGCGCCAGTCTACCATCTATCGCCTACTCTGCTCCGATTTCCCTTCACGTTGAACGCTTCTATGCGTGTTGTGAGTCCAGTTTAATGTGAGATGCCTCATAGAATGGCTCGTAAATCTAGAAGAAAATGTTTGTGTGCAAGATATATTATAAGAATGAATCTGCTGGTCGGGTCTGTACGAAGTTCACTGCAAAATTCCCGAATTCCTGCCGACTAGGCAGGTTGTACATAGGTTAGTGAATAAATTTTAGAACACGGGGTCGGTCTTAAACAAGAAACGCCCTGAAAACAGACCACTTTTAAAAGAGGGTAGATAAAAGTTATGGAACTGTGAAATTTCTAACTTTAACATTTCTATACCAATTAATATGAAACTTTTACCACATATTTCCTAAAATCTAGACACGTAATACACAAATTTTCAATTTGATATTCCAATTAGTTTACTTATAACTATTTTTTTTTTTGTAATACTGAATTATAATGTCCCAATTTTCAAAGTTTACAAAATTTTTCTTTATATTTATAGGCCTATTTCATCTATTTCTGATAGATATATGTAAAACATACTTTTTCAGAAAAAAAATATATTTACCTTTTATGACTTGAGGCTTTCCCGGCGTTTGATGTAGAATAACTCTTCTCGGGTTCTCAGCCAGGTGAGTTGGTCGTCCCTGAAGAAGATGGCAGAGCTAGCCGTCGAAAGCTTGGAAGCTAATCTCCAACTCACCTGGCTGAGAACCCGAGAAGAGTTATTCTATTTACCTTTTAGTTGATAATTTTTCAATTTTTAAAAACTTATCACAACCTCAACACATGGAGATTTGAATACCTTCAACAGCAGAAGAAAACACACATGTGTCAGTTTACTTCACATGCTTTTGTGAACTCCTCTGCAAAATTTCACTGAGATTGGAGAAAACTGCATTCATTAGAGCATTTTGAATGTTACAAAACGTTGAAAATTAGAAAATAAAAAAAGAGTATCAAAGTACAGCATGTATATGATATATAGGCCTACTATCGATATCCTTCCTTCCTATACAGATCTACAACAGACAATTTTCTCCTACATAACAGTGCGAAATATTAATTGAATGAAAAGTAAAATTAGTTATAATGAAGAACAAAGTCTGTCAGAATGACAGCTAAGTATCAACTTAAAGGTCTGCAGCTCCACCTACGCGCTGATGTCTTTAAATTCGTTCTGAGGGACTTTAAATTGTCACAGGGCCATAATAGGCACAGATTTAGGAAACTGGAACATTATTTTATATTTTAGAATTAAAAACAAAATGACATTGGCACAAAAATCGCTAAAAAAAATTACCTCAGCAGACTCGCATGTTTGTGTCATCTGCAAACACACGGTACGTTTATTACATCTTAAAACTTATCACTATACCCCAAAGCAAGCTCTAAGAGAAAGTGATACATGTCTACGGGTGAATTATTGCAATTATTAGTTTTTTAGATTCCGTAGAAGGTGGCGTAGTTGATCCAAAGATTGTGTTTTCTCAAATGAGTCGTGATTTCATCTGAACGGTCGACTTTTTCAGCAACTATTATAATTTAAGTGTATTGTAGTTTAATTGCGCTGTTGCGGTACTAATGGCGGCCGCAAACGCAGTTCTCGCCGAGGACCCGCGTGACGATGCATCGGTAAACAAGTCGATAACAACTCTGTATTACTATTTATAGAAGTAAACAGGCCTACAGTACAAAGTGTTGTCAAATTTTGCTAGATTTCTGCTTTGTTATCTAGTGGTTTTAACATTTTTTTTTGTAACCACGGATTAATACATTGCCAATTGCATGTGTGGAATAATATTACCCCTACATTTATCCTATCGTGCATTAATGATTAGTAAAGTATTACTGTGTAATAATTGTGCCTATTCTACTCGATATCTCGCAGACCGGGTTCGTAGGAGCACTGCCGCACTTGCTGATGACGGTTATCGTGCCTCTGGGAGGGCTCCTAGCGGACCACGTACGTAAAAAGGGCATACTTAGTACCACCAACGTGCGCAAAGTGTTCAACTGCGGGGGTTTCGGCATGGAGGCGCTGTTCTTCATCGTAGTGGCTTACTCCAAAACGGCGGTGACTGCCACAGCCGCTCTCACGATGGGCGTCGCTTTCAGTGGGTTTGCTATATCCGGTAAGTTGGTTCTAGCTATTCCAGGTAAGACATCGTAGATACAATAATTCTGTTTTTTAATTAGAAAGTACGAATATCCTATATATCATCAATTCACTAATCTACCCGATGCACTTATGAATAATATATGTGACAAAGGATGCTTATCGTTGTTCTTAATGCTTTAAAGAAGTTTCCTAATATCATTTTCATCCACCAGAAGTTTAATTTGAAATTATTGGTTTCTGAATTGGTGCCCGGCGTACAAAAACCACTTAAAAGCCGTTTGGTGCATAGTTGTCATCATAGTGCATACTTCCTGACTATGAGGATTCAAACATGCACGAGGACACCGTACTTTTGACTAGCGATACAAATCTATAGCATTAGTGATAGACTTTTATTCGATTGAAACTAACGTCGTACCCTCGACGCATAGGCCTATAAGTAGGGACCGTATTTTTTGGTAAAGTAAAATGGGTGTTTTCGGTGTCAAACCTGCCACTATTTCGATGGGTATTTCGTGAAATAAGTTGTCAATTCGCTGAATATTTCGTGAAATAATTTGTCAATTCAGAAAGTATTTCGTGAAATAAGTTATCAATTAAATGTATTATGCTAATTTAATATAAAACTTTTGTTACTTTTTTTTTATTTTTGCTTAAACATATCATTTATGAGCATCACCAAAATATAAATTAAGCATGGTTTCTATATTCTCCTCACGAAGATTCGTGTGACTATCATGAATTACTCGTGTTCACAGAAAAGCCTCTCTCACTGTCCGCATTAGGTATAGGGAACAATAATGTCTGCACGGTCTGTAAACAATTTACACCAAATTCACTGTGGTCCCCTACAAGTCCCCTACAGAACTTCTTCGCAACAAAATAGAGCCTCCGGTGTAACATGCAACATTGTTCAATCTTTGCTGCAGTCAACTACAGAAATCGATCTTTTTTCGATAGCCGTAGAGATATCAAAAATGAGTGTACACAATATTCATACGACAGAAATATTGGCATTACTAAGTGATTGAAAAATTTACTGAAACAAAAGTCACAAACATGTTTTTTAACAGTATCGAATAAAATTTTGCTGCATATTTCGTAGTTTTTGCGATAGATTGGCTATATTCGTGGTCATTGACATATCGTTGCATTAGAATGACAACTGCCTGAAAGTTTTTAGGTTTGCTATCTTTGTTACCTAGATACAATCTTGGCATTCTTCTATTTTGCATACTAATCAACAAATGGCAGGTACATTGCTCATATAGAAGATCATCTTCATTTAAGGCCAATTTAAAAATAAAATCAAATTCTCCAATTAGGATACAAACAGTGCACTTTCTGTAAGCGAATTTTTAAACCTCTTTGGCAGCAGTGAATATTTTTCATACACTAAGTAATCACATTGTAGTGGAACTTTAAACTTTAATTACAAAATACGAGTAGATCTACTCCAAGGATTTAGTAAATTGTCTGTTACGTCTTCAGAGTGAATTTAACCTTTTATTTTGTTCTTTACCCACATCTCTACTTCCAGACAGTGTGTATCCAAAAGCAAAATTTGAAAGTTGTTGATCTTTCAATGTTTGGATGTTTTCAAATCATTTATGTTTATATTTTTGTATCTCTTCATTAATAGATGTAACATTATTAGTCCCTTCTGATTCTCTCGTTGTTTATATCTATATTATGATATAATTTTGTGCAGCCTTTAGTTCTCATTAAGGAAGTCTTTTTCGTGCGTGTAGGCCCACTTAGTCTCTCCGTAGCGAAAGTTGCCAGCAAAAAGGGGAACTCTAACAGTAAGTTTAGTACCGGCGAAGTACCATCAGCGATCTTCAAGCTGGACTGCAACGAACGCTGGCAAAGGCCTGAAAAAATACGTTTGTCTCAATGCAGGAAGATTTATGTGTCCAACCAGAAGTACCTATCGAACAGCGACACATCGGCTCTCTTCACTACGCATGCACGGCCTTTTACAAGATATGTGACAGGTTAGTGGGTTATTTGAGGGGATATCTAAATGACGTGAAGCCGAGGTTCTTAAATCATTGAAATCGTTTCACATATTCCTCGGCCTAGATATCCCCTCAACTAACACACTAACCTTGTCACATACCTTGTAAAAGGGTGCGCATGGCCAGTGAAGAGAGCCGAGGGTGAGATTTATTCACTCGTATGTTGCTGTTCGATAGGTACTTCCTGTTGGACACAAAAATCTTCCTGCAATGAGACAAACGTTGGAAAAATAGTCAGTATTGTAGTGTGCAGGGTGTCAATTGTGACAAGTGCATTGTGTAGTGGTTACTGTATGTCACTGGTCGAATGGAGTGTTTTCAGTGGCGCATCTTTCGCGCTGGAGATAAATTTTCAAAAAGTATAAAACTTAAAACTGAGGAACGTTTTCATCGAAAATGACTACAACGAGATACTGTGTGTGACACCGGAGATGTTTACTATGCTCCGAAAAGAGGAAAAAATATGTGAAATTTCTAACATGCCGCGAAGACCCAATATATCTATGCGAAAATTAGAACAGCAGACTAATGTTCCTCACATAAGGCCGTAACTAAAAGCATTAAATTATTACACCCTCACAAATTTACAGTTCAACAGTTAAAAGAATCTAATCACGAAAATGGTCTCAGGAGTTGGCCAACAGCCATGGACTCCAAGTTTGCGTCATAAGGTTTTCTTTCTTTCTTCCCACAAATGAGCCATGTTCCATCTTTCCGGGTACATTAATTCCCACAATTCGCGCCTATGGTTATCGTTTAATTCCCACACACTACGAGAGATATCATTGCATCCCGTCAAAATGCGAGTTTGAGATGCCATATTCAGAGCGCTATTCATAGGATTATTTTTAAACGCTTTCCTTGACTCACAAATCTATTGTTCAGAGAATGTTTATCCGGTCAATACTTAACTTAGTGAAAGTGAAATTGAACTCTGGAACTTTCAGCAGGACTATGCATACTATGAGAATTTTAAAGGAAATCTTCGAGGAAAGGATTATTTTTAAAGGATTCTATGTCCCCCCAGGATTTCCTGATCTTTCATATCCGGACTATTTCTTCTGGTGGGCGGTAAAATCTGCAGTGTATAGACACAACCCCAAGACCATTGTTGAACTTTAGAAAGACGAAATAACTAATTATGTTAATACTCTATCTACGACAGCCAAGAAAGCACATCCAGCACATAGTACATATGGTAAGTAGTTTTAACTTTTTTTTACACATAGGCTATGTATTGCCATCAAAACGATCATTCAGGGACTGTAATGTTCTTACGTTAGTTTCAAAACAGGCGATCCACACTAACAAATTTAAATCGCTTGCCTGTCCGACCATCTCTTACCTCACTGCAGAGCGACTGAGATACACATTACTACACTGTGGTTATTGACTGAAGACACTCTTCATCTAGCGTACCTTAAATTAAGACTAGAGAGTGTTAACTTAAGGTACCTACGCTAGATAAGTTATACATCTTGATTCCAGTATATGCAAGAAAAAAAAAATTCGCGTTGTCGGGTGCAGCGTAGACCAGCCTCCTGGGTAACGATTCTGTCGGTAAATTGCTCTACATAACTGGCTTCATATAGGTGAATGACGAACAGTCAAGTACCCGCCATTAGTGTAAAAAAATATATCATGCTGTATGAAATTCAAATTAATGTATATTTTTCGTCCCTTAGGTCTATAACACCACACTTACGGACTTACACTATGGCCCGTATTCAGGAATGCACTTCAACAACACTTTCACTTATATCCGATCTGACTTTATTAGGTAGAAAACGCAGAATTTGTATTCAGAATTACAACTTAAATTAATCTGAAATCTGATTAGTGTAATATGTAGTCAGTATGTATGCAATGGAGGGGGAAAGAAACTACCCAACCTACCCCATTATCTCCTGGCTTAGTTGCTTCATAAGTGATGTCTTGTTGATATCACTGTGAGGTTCAGACCTTTCTTCGAACAGTTGACTAAAAAACAACTTAAAATTACACTTTAGTCGTAACTTGGCCGAAAGCTAGTAAGATTCAAGATTTATCTATTTATCTACTTACTTACTTACCTATTTATCTACTTATTTACTTATCTACTTATTTGCTTACTTACTTATTTATTTACGCATTTATTTCCTCACTTACTTATTTACCGTCCGTCAGTGAGAGGGCTCCTGGTAAACTTTTTTACCGGTCGTTTCTCGTTCCATCAAATTCTCAATTATGCTGACATATTCTCTGTTGACCGATATGTCGAGTGGGACTGGAGATATCTCGTACGATTTCCTATACATTAAGAACTGAGGCGTCTAAACTAAAAGCATGTACTGAAATATCTTACTTGGCAATCAAGTTAAAAAGCCATAGGGCTAATTATTAATTCTAATGTGTTGCACCTGAAATAACTAGTTACTTTAATCACACCATATTTAAGCTTCAGTTATCACATATGTATTATACTTTGTTTTTGTTACAAGAAAGAAAAAAACGCAAAATTTTATTATTGTTCTTCTTCTGTTTTGCTAAAAAACAGAGTAAAAACCACTTATGAACTAATTTGATGATTAAATATTGTATGGTTGATTAAAGTAACCAATGACTTTCTGCGAAATCAATCATAATTCATTATCATTTGCAATATGATTCAATTCCTAGTATATAGTCTAGGACTGTAATGTCTCCTAAGAGATGTTTGGCAGGCAAAGCAGAAAACAAGTTAGAAAATATGAGAACGTAGTACGTAATGTAGACATCGGATTTTTAGGCACTAAAAATTGTAGTTTTAGGCGCCAAAAATAAGCTCAAAATTTGTAAAATTAGGCTCTATTTTAATGAAAATAGGCATTTTAGGCACATCAAGGTATCATACTTATTTCTTTCACTGAAATTTTTAATTATACACTAAAATACGCACAAAAAAGTATGTTTAAACATTAAAAAAGAATACTATATTATATTTATGAACAGAGCTGCACAAATTTAATATATTGAAACTAATGAAATAATGATTATTGATATCAAGATTACTTATTTTAAGTTATTGAAATTCAGTTCCATGCTCAGACTTTATTATAATTATCTGCACAGTACACCACCAGAATTTTTTCTAAATTCTCCACAGTTAACTTTTGCCTTTTGTCACTGAGAATCATTTTGAAAGCAGAAAAACTTCTTTCAACCGAAACTGATGTGAGAGGCGCAAATTTTAAATTAGGTACAATAGAAATATCAATACTTACTGGAACATTTACACTTTCCCCCGATATCACTCTTGATACTTTTTCCAACAATGAAAATCCTACATTCTTATTTAATACGTTGTCCCACTTATTTTTAACTTTTTTCCCAGTTTCGCCCAAAGCAGAATGTATGTTCACTTGAGCTTCCTTTACTATTGCTATTTGGCTACAAAGAGATTGTTTTTCACGTTCTAATTGTTCAATGCTTGCAGGTATGAAAGAAAAGTTTGATGTTATGTAGGCAATATCGTTTTTCACTCGTGAGTCATTCAGACAATCTTTCACTGCTTTCACACACGCTGCACTATCAGTTTCAGGTAATTTATCAATAACTGTGACCACTTCTTTAAAATACTTAGAATAATACACCACTGACTGAATCCAGGTTACCCATCGTGTAACAACCGGCTGAGGTGGGAGTGGGATATCTGGAAAGTTCTCTCTGAATATTGAAATCCTGGATGGGGCTTTACAAAAACATTTTTTTTGTGTTAGAAATAAACGAATTGACAAGAGGAAATTTATTCCGGATTGTTTCAGAAACCCTGTGAAGGCCATGTGCTAGACAGGTTACATGCGTGAGGTTAGGATAAAATGTTTTAAGAAGTGGAGCTGCAGCAACCATGTATGAGGCAGCATCAGTACAAAACAACAGAACTTTAGAATCGTCTATATTACCTGAGTATAAAGACTGTAGGCCTTTATTTACAAAATAAGCAATGGCTTGGCTATTCACTTTCGAAAGTTCCTTAACACATACGAGGTGTGGAATCGAAGGTCCATCAGGACTAAGTTTTCCTACTACCATATTTGCTATATACCTATTCATAGGATCTGAGGTTTCATCCACAGAGACCCATATGTAAGAATCACCTATATCCTCCCGAATGGAAGCTAAAGTTTCATTGTATATTCTGGCTAAGTAATTTTTTCTTAGGGTCGACTCAGATGGGATATTTTGTTTGCAGTATTTTTGTAAAAACTGTCTTAAAACCGGATTTTCAATTGCATTCCAGGGAATGTTAGCAGCAACAAACGCTCTGGTTAAATCAGCATAGAAATTGCTGCTGAGATTGGATGAAGTAGGCTGTGTTAGTAAAGTTTGTTGCAGTTGATTTTTCTGCTGAGCTTTAGCCTTATGAGCCGCTCCTTGCACATGCTGCTTTAAGTGGCACTTCTTTTCTTACGAAATCTAAAAATGTAAAGTAAACTGAATTAAAATAAAATCCTAATTGTTGTATTGCCGTATTTCTATCACAAAGTTAGTGGCTTCGAACAATCAAAATTTTAATGACCTGCAAATACTTTAACTATCGGAATTTAAAAGGTTAAAGTGTAGTGGTCTTAAAAAGAATTATACCTCAGGATAGCTCAGTCAATGTATAGGCCTACTCATTAAAATTAATAGAATTTATATATTTCAACTATTGTTACATACCTGTTTGCTACAAATCTTGCAGAATATTATTTTTCCATCATAAGTGAATTCTGAATATTCTGTTAGCCATTGCGGGATCAATGTAGATTTTGCACTTATATTTTTCGGCATTATCGCGTTAAACTTCACAGGAAAACATCCTACCGCTCAAAACTTCTCAACACAAATAAGGTGAGGGAAAGAGCAACTGTTAACGAGCATTCAAATGAACCGTTGTTATTGAGATTCAATTGGACAAAAATACAAATTTCCACTTATTGTTACATTTCCTGGTAGTGTTAACACTAGGAGGGCCATTCTTTTAAATATTTTGTAACGGTTTACCCTACTAATTCGCAGTTTTACGACTTTTCATAAATATTTCAAAAACACTCTTTCTCCAAAAATTGTGATTTTATGACACTCTGAAGGGCAGTACAGCTAATCGGTTTCAGACCGAAAACAGTCATTTTTATAGTATAGTATATCTCTGAATCGGTAGCAGCACATGTTGTGATTGTTGCCTGCTTCAAAACTAAGGTTGGTTCTTTGTCGGCATTTATGCCTCCAAACATGTTAAATTCGGTGAAATCTATTGCGAGTGTCGTGAGATTCAAAACATTTTGTTTCCTTTATCAATGGTTTCATGGCCGGTGTGAAGCAAGCTTTCCACTTTTTAAATGCCTTAAATTTCGCAGTGAATGCATGTATAAATTATAAAAAAATAAGAGTAAAATGCGAAACTTTATAGTGAGTTAGGCATTTTTAGGCGAATATTAACAAATTAGGCTCTAATAACCGTTTTAGGGCATTATAGGGCACTATAAAACTCTTTGAATACCTTTCAATTCCCATGAAACACAAATATTAATAATTATTTTTACTTTTCTCCTAAAGAAATAAAATAGGCATTTGCCCTAGAATCCGATGTCTGGTAATAAGCCAACAGACTGCACTGTATTCAAAGTTAATGATATAATTTTAAAAAATTAAAAGCAATAAATATGAATAAAACGTAGGCCTATTATTCCATCTTCCATTTAACATTGTTGTTGTTGTTGTTATTGTTGTTGTTGTTGTTTAGTCAACTGTCCGAAGAAAGGTCTCAACCTCCCAAGTGATATCAATAAGGCAACTAGGTCATGAGATAATGGGATAGGGTGGCAAGTTCCTTTCCCCCTCCATTGCATACATCGCCGACTAGCTACATATTACACTAGTCAGACTTCAGATGCATACAAATTGTTCTTCCTCTGACATATATCGCCAAGTAAGATGTACTGCCTGGTAATAGGTGTACATATCAGCCAGAACCTCAATCAGAAGATTCATTTAACATTGTGACCTTCAAGTTCAGAACAATAATGAAAAAACAGTACATGTTTAACATGTTCAGAATGTCTCTCCGCAGTGAAAGTTAGAAAACATTACTAATCAATAATCACAATGTGTCTCTTTCTCTAGATTCTAGAACCACGACAACGATCGTTGATGCTGAAATCTGGCATTGTTGTTGCTCGCTTTTACGATGTGTTAACGATTGAAGATGTTAAAGATTGAAGAGCGCAAGTTTTTGGTAGATTAAGGTGGTGTAAATAGCATACTACTGCGGAGAGACTTTCTCAACATCTTCTATATTTATACCCCTTCTAATTTTGCTATTGAAATATAACTGTCAGGAATAATGCAGTAAACATTCCAGATGCACTGTAATAATGATGAGTGCTTCCCACGTATCTACCTAAGACATCTGTAAGATTGTTTTGCAACATTATCAGTCATATGACTGGACAAGTAGTGGTGCTGCATTCAACTATGCGACTCTTTGCCAACAGGTTTCAATGTGAACCATCTTGATATAGCTCCGCGATACGCCAGTATCCTGATGGGTATGTCCAACGGCATCGGCACTATCGCTGGCCTCCTCTGTCCAATTGCTATCGACAACATCACTGAAGACCATGTAAGTACCAGATGTAGCATTTCTTGTTGACAAAGTGACGTGGGATCAGTGAACTTGAAAGATGTTGTTTTAGAAAATATTTTAAAATTGCAGAACTTAAAATATGTCGGCACCAACTGATATTTTAAAATTGTAGAACTTAAAATATGTCGGCATTAATTGATTTATTGTAAACTAATACTAGCTATTCAAAGAAGACATAGTGCTGTAATGTAATGACGGAAACCCAAGTGTCTGGACGAAATCTGTTCCACAAGATTTAACCGGAAACGAGCCGAAGTTCCTTTAGATAAGAAGCGATGAAGTAATGGAATGACCTAAAGCTGGAGCAATGATTGTGAAATGCAAATAATTATGGAAACATTTTCTACTTGTTTTTCAATAAAACAACGTTTCCAAATAATTCAATGGCCGCAAAGTGACAGATGGGCATGGCTATTAATATGAAAGAAAATAAAATATTTTGTATTTGGAATTGATATCCTCTTACAACATTAAAAACAACTGCCGTATGGATAAGTGTAGTAAACACTGCGACTGAAAGACAGACTGCCCGAATAGAAAGTCACTGTTCTAGTTACAATGAGATAACTGAAGTGCTGTCCTCCAGTCACTCTTGTATTGATTTCAATGTTAAGCCCTATTTTTTTTAATAAAGACACCATTTCATTTCACTTCTGTATAACTCTATATCATTCTCGTCATAATCATCATAATTAGGGATCCATGAGGTTAATTGTTCATACACTACGTGACGTCATATTTGGCGCGTGGCACAGGTACTATTAGGAAATGCATCTTATTTGTGCTGCAGTTGACGTTCTATTCATGATTCAAAATTAGACCTCGAAGACTATTGAAAAATCTATTCTAGTGATAAAATTTGATACTACGATAGCCTTTCCTACAATTTAAATTATTTGTTCATATTTATTTAGCGATTTCATTTATTTTTACTGGTACTTGTAGTGTTAAGGCCATAAGGCCTTCTCTTTCACTCGACCAGTATAAAAATAGATAGCAAATGTAAATAACATCAATACAGAGAACAATAAAATAATAAAAATAATAATAATAATAATAATAATAATAATAATAATAATAATAATAATCATTGATTTACTGTATTTTAGGGAGGTGGGATATGATGATAGAGACTGGATTAATTTTGCTCAGGATTCATTAATTTATCCATAAATATTATAGGTAAACAGTAAACGATATGCCGCAAATAGTATTGCTTCGTTAGGCAGCCTTGGTAGCACAGTTGTCTTATGATGATTGCAGACCGTGTTCAAACCCCGGTAATGGCGGGGTCGTATTAGAAAAAGTCAAGATTTCTGAAAGTTTTTCTCAGGATTTTCCCGTTTCCTTTTGCAATTCCACCAATTTTCATCATTATCACTTCAATAGCATATACTAACATGGTGCAGCTGGATGTAATGGTGTTACTAGCGTACAGATGGCTCAGTGTGAGGAAGTTCAGTACACTACTCGGGTAGTAAAAGAGCTTTCTACCGGGATTTACTGGATCTTGAGCCTACAGAACTAAAATCTACAGATGGCACCACGTGACTGAGTCACGATACCTAGAGGAAAGCGACTATTCGGACTACAACTATTCCCACAAAAAGGAGTGGAAAGCACAATAAGCTTCAGACTGTTGTGCAAACCTTCGGGCTCTCCTCAGTCTGAAGTTAAAAACTGTTTCGTGAGCTAAACATTTGTCTGGACAAGGATTTCTCCACTAATATTTCTTACTTTCTTTATAGAAATATTTAACGGATTTATATGTTTTGTAAGTTAAGGTGTTTCTTCTTAACTTCTAGTATTATATTATACAGGGTGATTCAAGAGGATTTACCGTCCTTTACGGAGCTTATTTCTGAAGACATTTTGAGCAAAAAATGTCATATGAACATAGTTTCTATTCTCAATATTTTCAGAATTACACTAATTTAAAGTTGTTTGTAAAATACGATTTTTCTTTAGTTTGAAGGTAAAAGAATAATACAAACAGGAAATGAACCATTCAGAAGTAGCATTTCTTTAATTGACAAGTATTATGAATATATTATTACGATGTACCGAAGTACTAGAGGGAACCCAAGAGGTGGAATTTAACTGATAGGATTCAATCCGACATCGGGATGGGAATCCGGTGTGGCTTAGTGGATAGAGCGTCAGCACGTAGCGCTGAAAATCCGGGTTCAAATCCCGGTGCCGGAGAGAATTTTTCTCCGTTCCATTCATCTTTCTTCAAGTATTATGAAGCTAAAAATGTGCTGTGAACTCCTTAGTTGCTTCGTATACACAACTTTTTCTATTTTTAACTAGAAAATTACATTATTCTTACGCACTTATCACAATAATTAGGCTATTACAAATCACACCACTTCCACCAACTCAATTATTTGCAGTTCAATTTTGCATCCTAGTTTACAATCTTGGAGAGTTTACAACACATTTTATAAAATGTCGCCGTCCGCTTGAGTACACTTGACAGCACGCTTGTGAACGGCACTCATCGCTCTACGTAACTGCATACGGCTATCTTTGATTTCCGTAGCGCTCGCGCTGGCTGCTGACTGCACGCTGACCAAGATCACGCGTTCACTGCAATACGTTCCAATAACGAAACGCAACTCTGTAAATATTGAGAATAGGACCCATGTTTATATGACTTTTTTTGCTTAGAATGTCTTCGGAAATAAGCTTCGTAAAGGACGGTAAATCCTCGTGAATCACCGCGTATAACTGGATCTGCTACAAGCACGAGCATTTGCTCTTTTGGGTGCAAACTGTATATTTTTAATATGTATAATAATATATAATTTTTACTGTTCGGATAAAATACCTGTATCAGGATAGGCATCGTTGCTCCGTGCGTTTTGTTTATAAACATTAACTAGGGCTGCACTGTTCATTCACTGATGTTTTAGCTAGGGGGTGGGGAGCTCTTTTCCCAGCAGTTAATGTTTGTAAACAAAACGCACGGATCAAGGATGCCTATCCTGTTACAACTACTTCATCCGAACAGTAGTAATTTATAATTTCAGTTTTAAAAAATAATTAAATTTTAATATATTTCCAGAGTCGGGAGAGCTGGAAAACGGTCTTCATAATGGCCGCCACCGTTCACTTTATTGGTGTAACGTTCTACGCAATATTTGCTTCGGGTGAGCTTCAACCCTGGGCAGAGCCAGCTGCTGAAGAGAAAAAGCCTTGGAATCCACTGGAGGATGCCTTCCAAGGAGAAATGCCTCCGACCTCAGTACGTAATACGAATGACTGTGATAACACACGACTTTATGGACGGCTTCTGTTACTTAAAAATTCCAAATTTTTAGTTTTAATATATTCTACCAAAACCTACGTTAAAAATCAGTCAGTGCAGGCAATTTCTCAGTACCAAATCATCATTACAACTTTATGAACTATTACTAATGTCGTGGCCTACACATTACACAACATTAATAATGAACAATATTGCTTGAAATAGGTCAAAGTCAAGGTTGCTCACTGCCAATTCAGCGGTTTTCCGCTAGATCTGGCGTTTTTCAGTAATACATTAACGGGAAAAATTTCTGAAATGAAATTTGTACTGCTGATATAGGGATTTAACGGGCTTTTAGACGTTCTCAGCGGCAAAATAATATCATTTTACATCGATAATATAGCAATTTAGCGACTTCTGCACTGTTTCATAGAGGGTTCTTAAGAATCGAGTTGGCAATACTGTAAAACATCACCTACACATAAGAGACCGAAAAATCGGAGATTCAAATTGCCCGTGACTGCTAGCTGCATCTTATGGTTCAACATTGAAACAGTGCGCCGCACTCAATCTTGATAATGGATGTGCAGCGCAGTACAGTACAGCAAGAGTAGTCCTCGCGTTGACCCAAAAAGACTGTGCTGAAGGCAGGCAATTGCATGCTATAACCACAGTCTAATATATACAGTTACGAAGCTCAATACGTAGGGAATATGCATCCATAGATTAGTTGCTAACCACTAGGATCGTTACTATCGCCTCATCACAGACAATGCGAAATAGTACCGGCACAGTCTATTGTTCCTAGTATCCTCAACAACTCAAGCTTCGTGACTGTATATACTATAGTCCCGACGTTGTTATTTCCGGCGTGACTCCGCCTCTTTGCTTACGTCTTAGAAAGTGAAGGCTCTGTAAAGTCTAGGTAGGTAGTATCGTTCGCCATTTTTGTTCTTACATTCCCGAGCTACCATACGAGGAATCTATTTGCCACACCGTTAAACATTATAATGTCCTAGCTCCTATGATAATAAATCAAACGCAATGTAATTCAGCAAATAATTGAGCGGCAAATAACGTCTTCGTATGCTTTCTGCGAACGCCAACGAAAGAGCTAAAATGGCGGGCGATTATATTAAGTATATATCGAGCCTTAAGAAATGAATCAGCGAATCACAAGACGCACACGTTTAAATGTAGCCGACCTGCAACGCGATTGGCTGCCAGAAATTAGAGCGTCGGGACTATAGACTGTGCGATAACGTTGCTAGTCTGCTCTCTCTAATCTATAGTCGGTACAATGTAACGTGAGGTACTAAGTTGCTACATCAACATTTTCCTCATTACCTGCTCAACTGCTTAAATTTAGTGATTTTGTAACTGTTGGATTCACTTCACTACTGGCAACTCTTTCTCGAATACATACATATTACAGATATCATGATAGACATTGTGTAAATGTTGGATTATCACAATGTGAACTGCTAATCAGGAGAAACAACTTACTCAACAATAAATTTGCATACCAATTCTATTCAGATGCAATATTGTGTCTATATTTTATGTGTAGCAAAAGCAATGAAAAATTATTAATAATAAATAATAACGATGTTATTATTGTTGTTCAAAGTCCGAAGACAGGTCTGAATCTCACAAGTGATACCAACATGGCACTACTTACTACGAGGCAACTAGGCCAGGAGATAATGGGGTAGAGTGGTCAGTTCCTTTCTCTCTCCATTGCATACATCACTGACTAGTAACATATTACACTAATCAGACTTCAGATGTATACAAACAATTGTTCTTCTTCCGACACATATCGTCAAGTGAGATGTACTGACTGATAACAAATGCACAAATCAGCCAGAACCTAAATCAGAGGTAGATAACGATGAATGTAATGTAATGTAGTTTTTCAGTAAATAGTTTCATTTTAAACCATGAATGTTTATTTGGCAACATTAGTGCTTTAAGTTCACTGAAGTGCCATCCAACTTCGATTCCTGGTACCTCACGATATCTAAATTGAAGAGTGTGATCCCAAAACGCATTCAGTTCATTTTTATGAAAAGACTGGGCTATTTTTTTATCCACCGGTCTACGGACTGAGCGAGTTTTCAAGTAACATCCACACTAACACAAACACAAAGAATTTTAGAAAAGAAGCTTAAAATATAATGATAGAGGTCCAAAAAAGAAGCATATACATGTATAAATCATAAAAATGTCCAAATGGACTTAGCGAGTTTGGGATTACACTCTTCAATTGTTCCGAGTATAGATAGAGGAGCAGAGAGGTGTCTCGATGCTTTTAGGCCTCATGAATACCTCCACGAGATTCATATTTTCAAGGTATTAAAGGGATTGGGCCTAATGTAATTCGTGAATTTAGAATAAATAATATCTGGACGCTTTTTATATAAAATAAACTAAATGTCATATTACAACTTTCTCTTATTTAAAAGAAAATAATGTATTCCAGTGCGGCCAATATTAAAACTATGAAAGCTATAATAGATTTATATATGCGTAGAAATTATGGAAATGTTTTCCTTCATTTAAAATGTTAACACAAATATTACATGTAATAGTTTTTTTTTTTTTCAGAACTTTGTAATGGCACTTGGTTTCTTATATAAAATCTATAGGTTACGTACAGTACATTAACTACCGTTAATCGTAATATATCTACGGTTTTAAGCCGCCTAAATGAACACGATCCATTCGCGCTTTAGCAACGTTCCCTAGTTGTAGTGATAAGACTCACTCGCTGTTAGTTATGGTAATTTAAATATTACATACGTCCAGACAAAATATTGTAGCCACGAAGAAGATAAGATATGTGAACTGTAAGTCGTGTGAAAAGAATTTAGCACTCTAGCTACCCCGATTTGCACACTGTTGTACGAGGAACATTTCTTGAAGAAACCCACGTCCTCAGTGGCATAGGGAATTCCATACTAGCTGCCGGATACAAGGTTTGCGGTTTCAAACCTTGCCGACGGTGATATATTTGAATAAACATAAAATCCATATTATAGCTTCCGATAGGGAGTGAAATAGGCACGGTTATTTCGTAAATGAACCGGACAAAGTAGACAGAGAGCTTCACGTAAAATTCATCTTTCTTTCTCGTCCAAGTTGAATTTCGAATCTGATTAAGTTCTGAAAATAAAAAAGAGTGGTTAAATAAAATACTATTGCCAATTAGAGAAACTCCAAAGCATAATTAAAACAGCGAGGGGTCGGCTAAAACAAAAATACGAATTAGACCGGAGAAAATATGGGCGAAGACTTGATCGTCCTGTTTCACTGAAAACGAAGCGAAATACAATACTCGTCCCAGTTAATAAGAAAGAAATTGGAATGGTAGAGCCCGATCGCAAACTCGTGGCACCTGCGCGAAAGACGAATTGACATTCACTTACATGGACTCTCCCGAGTCTTTCTGAAGGGTGTTTGAACTGTACGCTCGATGAGTAAACAGTTAATTGAAAACGGCCGAACACAGACCCCGCCCCCACTCCGCTCGTACAGAAGCCTCAGAAAGAAACTCTCGCAGTTTGATGCCACGAGTTTTAGATCGGGCTCTAGACTCTAATAATACACTATTTTTTGAGCCGTCGATCGTGGTAGTCTCGGCAGTCAAGTCATGCTGATTTGAAGCTACTAGAAAGCTAGGATCTTGTTTTGGAATCATGGAATTTGTCTCTTTCCCATTTAGACCCATTGTCATATGTATAGGACGCAAAAACAGTACTTAATAATAATGTCTTAGGCAGTGTTATTTCTTTGATTTTTATAATATTAACATTCAACAAGCTTCTTTAATCTTTAAATGAACACACCATATCAACAATATCGTTATTCGTTAATTTTCCGCCATTATTAGCTCCATTGCAGAAGATAGCTGCAAAATAACTGCATCATGTCTGCAGGTGAGTGTAGATCAGGGCCTGATTTAGATAGGAGCTATTGGTGCCTCTGCTCTAGGCCTCATAATTCTGCGGGCCTCAACATCCAGGAACAAGCTTTCTTTAAAATGAATTATGCAAATGAAATAGACAGTTCTACCAATTTGAAAATCAGAATTGAGGAAATAAGTAATTCTGTAATTAATTATTATGTCAGAAAACTTATAAAAAATCACTTTATTGTTTTAAGTTTAGAGTCATAAGTTGTTTGGAGAGTTTAAAGTGTTCAACTTGCGAAAGTTGGCTACCGTGTACAGTTTATTCAAATTGTAACAGTAGGCCTATTTAAATAATTAATAATGAATTCAACAGCCAAACTCAACAAAACTGTCAGTTCTCATTGTAATGAGTGTTATACAAAGTATCTAGTGCTTGTGTTCCTTGCAGCTTATCTAATTTCTGTTGGTATAGGACCATTATCGGTGTGTAGTGTTAGGCCTATAGGAAAGTCCATAATTAAAAATTAAATTCCCAAGCAAATTTCAGTTAGAAGCCAATGAGATAAAATGGAAAGCTGTTGAAATTCAGCAACAGGAAAAACAAATCTGATCATTGAGCAAATGTGTTCGTTCATATGTTACAAGCAGTAACTCCTTTACTCACAGAAACCCTCAGTTTCAAAAAGTTAAAAATGTTTTAACACAGACTAATGAAAATTTTGGCGTACAGAGACAACAACCCGCCACAGCTACTAAATTGTGGAGAGCCAAGGTATCTTTTTGTATAAGCCTAAACCATAATTTAGGAAAAAATGAACATTTCTTTCAAACCACTGAATTACTGCACTAGAGAAAACTAGGGACAGTACCGGTACTACAACCAATGCTCTGACCCTGTCTTGTGGCCACACATAATCACTGATACCTTATGGGACCACTTCATTTTTAATCCTTCTCAAAATAGAGAATTAATCGAAACCTCTGTGAAATAAATAGCCTAAATGGTGAAAGGAGATAGGTGACAGACTTTATATAAAATAAGACAGGCCTAATTGTCATATAAGAAAAGAAGGGGCCTCATATAGAAAATTAAGCTCCGGGCCTCTGAAATTGTAAATCAGGCCCTGGTGTAGATAATTATTTATTTTGTCTCTCCTGCGTGAGGATATGAATAGTTCACCATGTATTTAACTCCAGGGGTGTCAATTATATCATTTATATTTATTCTGTAATTATAAGCTGGCCTAACACCATGAGAAGTGACGTTATTTTATTTTATGCCGTCATATTTATAGGACATTGGACTACATGATACATTTTCTGTTCTTTCTTTCTTTCTTTTTTTCTTTCTTTCTTTCTTTCTTTCTTTCTTTCTTTTTTTCTTTCTTTCTTTCTTTCTTTCTTTCTTTCTTTCTTATTTTCGGGTGGGTTTTATGTAACCAGACACTTTTTTTTATTTTATTCTACACCTGAAGCGGAAAATAAAGCGGAAATTTTCTACCCCGGAGGAAGCTATAACTTATATGAAAACATTGACTGAATCAGACCTTCAACATGTCTGTCTTGATAGTAAAAACTGTAGTTCACTGAATATAACATCCCCACTTTCTGATACGGCATCTGATAACGAAGATATTGATGATGATCTAATTGAAATTCCTCAGAAGCGTAATTGTGGAAATTATGATATTTCAGGAACTATAGAACTTTCGGCATTTGACCCTGGACACATTTCGTCGGCATTATCACCTTCATCTTGCTCAGACGCTAGACATACATAGTAGTTGATAAAGCGTCATAAAATAACAATTAAAACACATGGGGCAGTTGACCCTGAATAGTGTTCTCGTTACATGGTGGTTTTTATGTTAACACGTAAATATATTTAAATTTAATTTGGAGGCAAACTTAGTGAGGTTGGTCAATTTTTCATGTATGTATGTAACTTAAAACAATTGAACAAGGATTACGTGATGCATTTTGAAAATTAATATGTATGTATGTATGTATGTATGTATGTATGTATGTATATATATATATATATGGCGAATATCTATGAACTAGGTCACTAGTTGAGAATAATTCGAGGGTAATACAGGCTACTATTATGAAGGACATTCTCGAAATATTATTTTATTCTAATCTCTGATCAATTAATTTTATTTTATTTTGATTCATACGAAAGCCTTAAATTCAGATTGCGCCAGACTCTAATTTGTAGACTAGTGGTATAAATTAACATTAATATAACATAATTTTTAAATAATACATTAAGTTATAAACATCATATGTAAAAATATATTTAATTGTTCGTAAAGAAAAACTTACAAACAATAACAAGTTTATCTTACAATTTCATACATTATTCTCTGTTTGCACTATCCATTATTTTATTTTCAAATATTAGTTTAAAATCCATCGTTACTCGTTCAATATGTTTTGAAACCAAATAATTTAATATTAAAGTTGAAACTTGGTTAGGAATACAGCATTGAAAGCATAAGAGTACACGGAAAAATGTAAAAAAAAATAATAATAAGTGTAATTATGCATTCTGAATTTATATAGGCTTACACAATTTCACCCTAACTTTCGTAACTTAATTATTTTAGCTGTACATCGCTCTTCGGGACCACATGGTATCAGACGATTCAATTTGGGAGCAGCCTTATCCATCTTGCTATGAAGATATCGCGCATTGACATGCTTATAGGTAACTGTAAAAAGGAACACGGTTTCTAAGAGTGAAGCACTTCTTTGTTTCTGAAGATTAGATATGATATTTCACTTCAAAGCAACGAGCACTGCAGCCGCAAATTGCTTTGTAAAATTTGCATGCTTAATTACATTTATTTACATTTTAACATATTTAAAGTTTAGGATCATGGACTTTTCAAATGTGTTGAAGATACTAATGTTTTCATACAAGTAAGTTTCCACATGATGTTTCAGATATTAATGGTGTTTAGACTGTAAAGAACAATTTTATATTCTGCAATTGTCTCACATTAGTTTATTTGAAGGGTTCAGAGCCATAGTGGGCCAAGCGCCATTTTTTAAAAACGGAGAAAGCAAGGGTTAAAGTTAAGTGAATACCATAGTTCAATGAAGATTGACATATCATTTAGTTTGAATGTGTATACTTTACATTACTTGCTATATGTTTCCATTGAATTATGGTAATAACTTCATTTTAACTCTTGTTTTCTACGGTTTTAGTAAATGGCGCTTGGCCCACTATGGTTCTGAATCCTTCATTTATATTTTCTGAACTACTTACAACTTTCAGTCCATAAATTAAAGTGATTTGACCCTGAGAATGAAACCTGTAAGCAGTTCCGAAATTATATTTAAAAAAAACTACGTTTCCACTTATTGTCAGATACCGCGCAAGAGATAGTGAGTACTTCACAACAAAATATTTTACTAGCTCTTTCGATTTATAACGAACCTACAGATAAGTATCGCATATTTTATGAAAAATTATTAATAAATCGACACAAAGAATTTAAAACTCTACTTGGAATAAACATATTAAAAAAAGATTACTAACTATTTTTATTTCACTATCCCCAATAATAACATTATATGCCATCATATCCTCGGTTTATTCCCATATATTTTTATTGACAGCTACAAGTGCACAATGTCACCTTATTTGGCGTTGCTACCTCATTCACTACACATTAATTCAAACTCTCCAATCTGCGTTTAAATATTCGTTCTAATAATTAGTCGAATGATCATTATGCTTCTATTAGGAATAAGATTTTCGAGTGAAAACCCGAAAAAGGGCTACCAGAATCCTAAGCGTGGCAAGGGATCGCGTGTCATAAAATTACAGAACGTAAAAGATCCTGTCTTGATTGAGAGGACATATCGCACTCCCAGTAAAATATTGTCGTAACTCAAAAATTGTTATTTGTAAAGATATGCTATTTCTAGTAAAATACTACTCTAAAACTATTTTCGTAAATAGGTACCAAAATCTTTGATAACTATAATTTGCAATTTTATTTTTAGAATTTCATACCTCCAAATAGTAAAACAGCGTTGGAAATAATTACGAAGTAATATGTAATTTTCGACTTACGACAGTATTTTTTCTGGGTATGCGATATGTAGGTTATGAAGAATGAACTGATCATTTTCCCCCACGTAAAAATTTACCTCTGCTAGTCATTATCCTGCTAGGGGAGTGTCGGGTAGTATCGGACAGTGCGTTTCTTTCATCTACCACCATATGGTAGTACCTGAATGACATGGTTACGTTTCTCTATGCGACATCACAGAAACGTAACCAAGTCAATCAGGTACTATCATCGTGTGGTAGATGAAAGAAACTCACTGTCCGATATTACCCGATGTCCGATACTACCCGACTCTCCCCTATATAATTTTACCATAGGAGTAATGGATTTTATTTTATAAGCGTCCACATGAGAAATGTAATGACACTTCCACATATCACAGTCCCGGAAAGTGTCAGTATGCCTGAAAACACTAGTAACCAAAACTTTATGCTTAAATTCTCTAAGCCAGTCAAGGTGAAGTCTTAATTACAGTTTTATATGTTGTACACATTTTAATGAATGGATTAATATTGATATTTGTAATTATCGGTCGGGACAAGGGCAATTCCTAGGCACTTCGATTCAAGTAGGCTTTTCATGCAGCTGTTAACAGGTATGACAGAAATGAGACACTGAATGTGCAGTACATGTGCGCGAAATGCCCAGTTTATGCAGATTGCGTAATTCACCCGAAGCACTACTTCCTAGCTGAAGGGGTGTACAGGAATCTATTCTACATTTCAAGTGTTTGATTAAATTGACATAATATGAACGTTATATGATATGACATATTTTATTCCATCAGCTTACATCGGTCGTGATGGCCCTTCACATTTCTGTATACAGTGCCATCAGTCCCTTGGATGTAATATATTCTGCTTACGCTTTTTTAAACATCCGGCTATTACACATAAATGACCCTGATCACTTTTCTATCACATCTCTCCCCTCTGTTTCCCTCCCTTCTTTTTCTAGTTACCTCTCTCTCTCCTAGTTAGCTATCTTACTCTTACTAATCTCATTTAACTTAACAATCACTTCTCTCAATTCCTTATTAATAGTTCCCAACATTGTTTGCATTAAGTTGAGCTCTTCCATAGTTTTCAACTTATTTATTCATTTGAATCACTAACGTTCACTGACCACTTATTCCCACTAATCTAATCTGTTATATTTTCAGATGAAATAATTTCTAAACTTTTATTATATTTTCATTCCCGCTTTCTTTATTATATTTCTATCACTATTTACTTATTATCACTCCCTGCTTATTACTTGTATCTTATCCTTTTTCACTAATATCCTCTTGCCTTACAGTCTTTTCTGTCACCATAACCATTAACTTCATCACTTTCCTAAGTTTTGTCACTCATGCATACTATTTTCACTTTAGCACTTTCCTATGTTTTGCACTATGTACGTTATATGAAAACAATTAGCAAAAGAAAAAGAACAGAATTATCGTCAATATCTATGTAACATGATATTTAAACAGTAGTTAAACAAGATATAAATATTGCAGTGATCGCGAAACAAAAAATGAAAATTATGTTTCATTGACATAGTAGGTACTAATTATTTTAAAGTGATATCCTTTCATTGTTTGTCAACCATTATTGGGACCATTAGATAAATTTTAAAGGAAATATACTCAAATTTACATAGAATACATTTTACATTTGTACATAGAGTAGATTGTGAAATTGTTATATTGAAATCATTTCCTTGCCATATTCCAGTAGACATTTAGCGCAGTAATTTAATTTTCATAATATAAATATAATATAAAAGTACACATTGAGAAAAAATGTTTACCCCAAAATCAATTATCATATAATTCAAGAGTGTGATCCCATAACTCTCTCAGTCCATTTGGCCATTTTTATGATTATGATTATGTTTGAGATCTCTATCATTATATTTTAAGCTTGTTTTCTTCCAAAACAACGTCAATTCTTGTTTAAAAGTTTGTATTATTGTACTTGTCTCTTGAAAAACAGATCAGTCCGTAGACCGGTGGATAAAGAAACTAGCCCAGTCCTTTCATGAAAATGAGCTGAACGTGTTTTAGGGCCGCATTCATCAATTACATATTACTTTAATAAAGATTAACAAAAAAGAATTTAAATTATTAATTGAAATGAAATTAACATTTCTCATAAAAATGTAAATTAATTAATTACAAACTGTCCCCCCATTGAGAGTAGCCCTTACGGACTCAGTATATCCTCAAAAAAATATACATATGTAAACACAGATAATTAAATTTAAAAAAAAGAAACAAAGAAAAGGGCACGAAAAATTACAATTGCTATTAATGTGGTACCATGTGATTAATCAGGATTTGACAGCATTTCTTAACACGTTATCACAATGTCATCCCTCAGAGATGTTGGCAGAGCAAATTTCCGTTGAAATTCTTCGAAAAAAGCTGGTATAGTCCCTCGAGCACCTATGAGCAAGCCGAATACCTCAACGTGAATTAAGGCATATTTCAGCTTGAAATAGTTGATTGTAGCCTCATAAATCGACTTCTTCTCATGGTGGACCTCGGCTGACTGATGACATCCTACTTCAAAAAGTATCGTGGGGTCCTTGTTTAGTGTCAGCATTGTATGCTAAAGTATCGACTCGTCTCGTTGGCCCATTTGCAGCTAGACAGGATATTTCTTCTTCTACTATCCAGCCCTTATTTCTAATGTGGCAGAAATTTTGAATCTTATAAGCTGATGTCTAGACTTCGTCAAGAGCAATTCCTGTTCACAGAATTCCAAGACGTGTGCTAAAGTTTCAATCTCCGGGCAGCCATGCCTGCACCGGGTATTGTCAAGAAATCTCCTGGGAAAGGAAAGAACAGCTGCTAAATTTGCTGTCATTTTCAGGCTACATATCCATCCACTAGTCGTAGGCTAAGTCCTTTCTTGTTAGCAATCCAACTGTTTGGCGGCTGTTACTTCCCTGTACATCTCAACGCTTTTTCCTCGTCCTGAAAGGGTCTTCCATGATTCATATTTCACGACTCCACAATTCTTCTCGAAAATTTCTAATTGTAGCTTTAGTAAAGTCTTCGGAAAAAGAAAGGCAGAGGGAATCACATGACGATTTGAGTTCAACATCTGTCTCATCATGTTAACATGCGGATTATCTGCTCTGATTAATGGCAGACAGATGTTACAATGTTGAAGAAAAGCTTCCCACGAAACGGGTATTAACTGAAGTCCTTTCAACTTTTTACTAGCGTACAGCATGCTATTTTGAATATCAGTCGGGAGAAAGAGCATTTCTTTAACAGAGCTTCGAAGGATCTTATCAACGTCTTCCAAAAAACTGCGAGATAATTTATGTAAAGGAGCCATTTGGAGGTGATATATGAGCTTGAGCCTGACATATTAACAATTTTAAGTTTTTGATCAGGCCGTAACATAGGTTCAAGATCCTGACTAAGGGAAACTATCAATTACTACAAATTTGAAGGTATTGTTGAAGCAGAAATTACATAGGCCTATTCTGAAAGCAGTATTTATTTACTGATCGGACTTGGATGAGGATGCTTCATTATGATGCACAGTTCTTACTTTCGCAGATGCTGTTCTCTCAATATCTGATAATATTTTATTAGCTATAGCAGATCTGATCATGTAAAGGAGATTTTCGTCTGAAAGTCAGGTTCGTGATCCAAGTTTATTTCCCTTCACCGGGGGGGGGGGGGGAGAAATTATTCACAAGTGTAGGCCTAGTGCTGGAAAATATGATAATCACTCTGCTGTAAATCTATGAAATTTCTTTGTAGCATATTCGGTCTAGTGCTTTGAAAAATCCAGTGGTATATTTATTTACGTAGATGTTTTTTTGAGTTCTGAAATATATTACAAGTTGATTAGTCCCAGCTGCAAATTGGAAAAAACGTCCAAAGGCTTTCCAAAGTATGGTATAGATAATCCAACATTAATTGAAGGGCTGAGAGCCATAGTGGGCCAAATCCGTTTTCAGCGTTTTGAAGCTTACCTCAACTTTTGATTGCCTGCTGACTCACGTACTCAACAGATAGCGTCATTTGGTCCAAATACCTCACTTTATGAAATAATTAAAGCATCAAAAATATTCTCTCAAGCAAATGCCAGTTCTTTTGCGAAGCTGCTGCTTCTTGCCACTTGACTTGATGTAGAACATGGCAGACGAAGTGAAAGAAAATAACTAAGGTGAAATCTAGGAAGCGTGTGGAAAACTGTGATGAGTGAAAAAAATGTACGAAAAAGGAAAAGAAATAGTGGCCAAGAGTATGTAAATGCAAGTGGAAATCCTGTCTCTGCGAAAATGTACACCGACAAAGACTGCAAATGTGGGTTATGTTGTGTCGAACGTTTGGATAATGAAAATGAATTGAGCAACATGTGCATGATACATTCTCGTCAGTAAGTAATTTTAACCAGCAAATGCCGATCTTGCAAGAATGGTTCATCTAATGAATATAAAGAGGCACAGAGGATCTGCTGATGTAGAAGGTAGTCATGAACAGCATTCACGCGTATATTATATTAAGTTAAAGGTACGTGCCATAATCTCAAAATTATACTTGCAGTATATTCATAAACAAGGTACCTATTTAAATAATTGTGTCTTTTAATATGAAAACCTTATATCTGAACTATTAAAATTTCATCAATTTAGCGGTGTACTGTACAATTTTACCTAGCTTCGTTAGAGTAGGCTATGTATTAATTTATAATGAAATGAAAAAAGAAATTATTTAATAAATTAATTTTCATTCAATTTAGAAAGTTATATTTCAAAAGAAGGTGAATTTTTGGACCAGGAAACAACTTTAAATTGTTATCTCTATAAAAGTATCTATGTGTGTATTTTTACGATGACACTAATATCCGAGTATGCAAAACGATGTTCTTTAATTTGCATATAAAACGTTGGAGTGCATAACTGTGAACATGATGTTAAGCTAATTATGGAGAGAAAACACTGCTCAGATGAGGGCATCTGAAGTGGGATCATATCTATTGTAATACCTTAAAACTGTAAATACTGGAGTAAACCACTTAATAGTACAGTATATTCAAATAACGTGTGGAGGACAAAATAGAAACCAGTACATAGCTTCATTTTGAGCCTCCATTGTCCATTCACAGTTTAAGAAATGGACCATAAATTTCTAGAATTTGGGCATTCTTTCCTTCCTAATGACAGGGACTTCAGCACTATTGAGTCAGATAAACGCAAAGCCAAAAATCTCTTTATCGTAGACGATTATGTGTGTTTAATGCAACACTGTAGGGGAAAAGAAACTTTCTTGTAAAGGAAATGGAACAGTCAGGCATCCTTAATATCAAGGATATTGCAAAATGCAATTTTTGGTGTGTAAAGACACTACAGATGGTAACAAGGTTCAATGGATGAAAATTAAATTTCGTTATTCTCTAAATGAGCTAGAAGCAGTTTTTCCAAAATTTAAAAATGGAAAAGTAGACACTGAGATAGCTTTTGGAGATAGCCCACTAGCACATTTTTGTTTAGACAAGATAAATGTAGTGCCATAGTGGGCCAACTCCAAGACGTTGAAATAGTGTAATTTCATGATGTTATAATTAGGGCAAAATATATGTTTTTCCTTTGTATGTCATATATCAATACCTTCTTTATATATTAAATTCATAATTACTTATTAATGTGCACTCAATGATTATTTTATATATTTAACTTTGCCTCAATTTTTTTCAGTTTCATGAAAATGGCATTTGGCCCACTATGGTTCTCAGCCCTTCAATTGCAGTGTCTCGAAGTCATGAAATCTATTATAAAGCTCATCTTTCAGGCTTTCAAAATATTTATGCATTTCTGAACGTTCATTCTTGCATTCAGTGACTGAAGGTACGGAAAATGAATAATAATGTAAACCTCTATTTGTTTTCTATAATGAAATAGTCAGTTTAAATGCCTTCAGTACATCATTAAAATAAAAAATCAGTATATCTTTTCCTAGTAGCTTTAAGTTTAACTCGTTCAAGTGTTTTGTGAAGTACAACCTTTCGCACGACCCACCAGGTTGGGGAAAGGGAAATTCACAGCTCTCAGAGAGCACTGCACAATGTGTAGGGTTTTAGCACTGCTTAGTTATGGAATGAGTTGCGTGCCGGATGTGCTCTATGTCTGCTACACCATCAGCCGTATCATGCATTCCTCTGTAACCGAAACCGAAAGTCATACCTCTGATGATGGTCTACTATACCTCATAGATCGTAATATACCCGTCAGAGATGAGATCCAGGGGCTATTTTTCCTTTCTTCAGATCAATGAGTCTTCTAGAATTCATCACCGCCGCCATCTAATAATCTCTGGACAATACTCAACATGACGGGCAGCCGATTCGGCGCCACAAAAACACAAGTGGTGTTCTAATTTTGAAAACGGAGATGATAGTCTAACTAATGCAAAGATAATTGTCGAGAGTGGTGGTGGAATGAAGAAGGAAAAAAATGCTTTACAACATTAACTCTGTCCACCACAAATAGAATTCCGCCAACGCCGTGATTTGAACCCGGATCTACGATCGTCAGAAGCCAGTGCTCTGCCAACTGAGCTAGCAAGTCGATTTTTATGAACGAATGGACCTGATCAGGAAATATCGCGAACAGCTTTTAACCACAACAAAATACAAAGCAGGATTCAGTACTAAGACTTTGAGTTAGTCATGACTAGACACTGGATTTAAATGATACGATACGATACGATACAATACGATACGATACGATACGATATATATTTGTCGTTAAGCACTTACTTCCGGTGAGATGGCACATCATATATTGGATTTAAATGTAAATGCATGTTTTATTTGCTCGCACATATTATTATGCGAAGTGGGACAGAAGTATGTTTTATGTTCTTCTAAATCCGTATGTGATGTTTTATAGTGCATATATCGGTTAGCAATCAGTACGTCTAAAGATTTAATGTCTAATACAATAGTACAATAGGGCCGTATTTATAGACATTCTTAGCGCGGGTTTCCGGTGGATGATCAGTGAACTAACGTTTTTCGTATCATAAACCAGTATTAGCGATATGATATAATATGAATCCCGTACGAGTAACCAGTCGATAGCCGGGGCTAGTTTAGCACGCTCATAGCGGGGCTAGTTTAGCACGCTCATAGCGGGGCTAGCGAAATTTCTACAAATAACACTCTATTGTCTAATTCCTTAGGTCTAAAGACAGAAGTTCTAAGAAAGCGGGTCTAATACCAATATGTCTAACGTCAAATGAAATCCATTATAATTATGTCTAACTTACGATCATGTCCAATATCTCTATGTCTAACTTTCAATATTGCGTAATTTCTTAGGTCTAATGACAGAAGGTCTAATAAAGTTTATCTAATACCAATATGCCTAATGTAAAATAAAGTTCAGTACAACTATGTCTCACTTATAATCTTGCCCAATACCTTTATGTCTAATTTACAATGTTGTCTGAAGTTATGAAAGGTAAAAAATATGCAACAGATTTGACTCCTATAATGCTTGAATAGAGAAAATTATACATTTATACACAGGGAAAATTACATTTTTATGTCTGTAACCGTGACACACAATATATATTGAAAAGGTAGTTCAACCCTTTCAATTTCCCTCTAAGCGGTTCAGTTTGCAATCTGAACCTATAGCGTAAGGTCCGTTCTGGGACTACAGAATAGACATTGTTCCTAATTAGGCAATGTGCGATAATACTACATAGCTTTGTCGCATCTGAGTGTGGTAACACTGATAAGTAATAGAATTTAAGAGCTGCAGTGTTATTCGTCCCTTATTTTTCAATTTACCTTACTGTACAATGAAGTCAATGAATATTGTTACTGCAGTAGACTTCAGTAGAAATTACTTCTGATTTTACTAAATTTGAAATTATAAATTTTGGCATGAGATCATTTCCCATTAGACGATTTTAGACACTCAATCGACATTGTTTCCAATTAGATATTTCGGCATTGGACTATGCGCCAATAGACATGTATTTGTCAGACTTAATTAAAAATTAGATATTTTGGCATGATACATTTTCCCCATTATACATGGATAAATTGTAGCCTTATTTTTCATTAGACACAATTATCGATTAGACATTATGTACTTTAGACCTCGTACATTTAGACGCAATGACCTGAAAGCCATATATCTGCATTTATTTTGGTTGTTGTAACGTATTATAGGATTACGTGCATATTTTTAAGATAAATATGAACATACCGTCGCTGCGACTCCAAAATCCGCTATGTATTTTAAAAATATTTTGCAGGAGAAAGAATAAAGCATTGTCACTTTTAATTCCCTTGATTTTCAATGCTACGTTCCCTATATTTTCATAATTTGTGATATAATGATTGAAATTATATATAGATTTGAAAATCGAGGGACTTAAGAGTGACAATGCTTTTTATTTTCTTCTGCAAAATCTTATTAAAAACACATAGAGGATTTTGAAGGCGCAGCGACGATACCATACACATTGCCTTTCGATAACATCCAGTTTGTAAGATTAAAAGCATAAGATGATACTGTGTCACTACTCTGTATCAGCTTAGATACGAGTTATCAGCATGTGCGTAGACTTAAGCGTGAAGGTCACTAATTTTTTTGTTTGTTATTTAACGACGCTCTATCAACTACTAGAATCTAGTAACTAGATTAGTTAGCGCCAATTGGATTGGTGATAGTGAGATGGTATTTGGCGAGAGGAGACAGAGAATTCGCCATAGATTACCTGTCATTCATTCGCCTTACTGTTGAGGACAACCTCGGAAAAAAACCAACCAGGTAATTAACCCAAGCGGGAATCGAACCCACGCCCGACCGCAAATCCATATCGGCAGGCAAGCGCTAAGCCGGTGGCTGGCAACTAATTGCAATTGCAAAGTGCTCGATCGGAAATATTCCCTATATTAATTTCAATTTATATTAAATTAGCAACATCTTTTATTAATTTTAATAGCATAAGTAAGGTTCTTAGGAAAATATTTGGGGCTAAGAGGGGTGAAGTTACAGGAGAATGAAGTTACACAACGCACGCATTGTTTTCTTCACCTGACATAATAAGGAACATTAAATCCAAACATTTGAGATAGGCAGGGCATGTAGCACGTATCCAGAAATGCGTATAGAGTGTTAGTTGGGAGACCGGAGGGGAAAAGACCTTTGGGGAGGTCGATACGTAGATGGGAGGATAATATTAAAATGGATTTGAGGGAGGTGGGATATAATGATAGAGACTGGATTAATCTTGCACAGGATAGGGACCGATGGCGGGCTTATGTGAGAGCGGCAATGAATCTGTGGGTTCCTTAAAAGCCATTTGTAAGTAAGTAGGCATATTTAAGTGCTTATTTGAGTGCATATAATTATAAGTGCATATTTTTCTTTAATAACATATTCAAGTGCATCCTTTTCTTTAGTGGCATATTTAAGTGTATATTTTTCTTTAGTGGCATATTTAAGTGCGTATTTTTCTTTAGTGGCATATTTAAGCGGATATTTATTTGATTTTAACTGTACATTTCAACTGTTCTGTGTATAGGTCTAATATTCCAATGTCATGACGCACTATTACGGAACTTGAAATTCTCTCATTACAGACGTCGATCTTGAAACACTACGAACGAGAAACTTTTTAAAAAGTCACTTCTTGATGTCTTTGCAACACATTGATGAACATGTTATTTTTTTATTTTAAACATGCGTGTAAATGTTATGTCAGAATAGCTTTCATTCGTCACTAAATGTTTCTTAGTCGACATAATTGGCTGCATTTTTTTTTTTTTTTTGTTTGCATGTCGAACCAAAACAAGTTTCATTCAACTTTTTCACAATATTTATTTCTTTCATCCAAGTGAAATTGTAGTTTTAAGGAACTGCGTCGGCCATTCTGATATGTATATATGATTTAATAAATATAATTCCACGAAACACGGAGAACAAAATTGAAAATGATTAGAAGGCTGCGATTTTATAACCTACTGTCTTTCTTAAAGAGTACAATAGATTTTCGCTGGCAATTAATATCTCAGTGAAACACCATTAAGACAATTTTCGGTAGGTTGACTTTTGCCTGTTGTGTCAGGAGGAAATTAAGATAGTTTAATGGTTTTTTAGGGATGGATACCTTCTAAATGAGCAGAATCATTGTCTACAGTACAATAATCCAGAAGTAGGGCGCATTAACTTCCTATGAGTGAGGAGCTTGATTTTTATACTACTCTTTTCATACTATCTTGCCCATTTTCTTAGATTTTGCCTTGATAAGAACATTTTCTCTTTCGAAAACATTTTTGTGCGAGATCGTGCGTATTTGCTTGTTTTCCGCACAGAACCAATACGCGGTAAGTGTGAAATACCACATTCAGTATTCCCAACGTAACACACATAACAATTTCCCTCTTCTTACCGCTTAAGCGCGACATTCATTTTACTGCTTTAGGCTTTTAACATATTATTTTTAGAGACGTTTAACATAGTAATAATTATAAACTGGAAACCTACCACTGCAATTTTACCTAAATTGCAATGTTAATTATTGTTTTTAAATATTAGCAAAAATTAAGTAAAGTCTACCACTCCACGAAACTTATTGCATTCCTGATACAAGTAACATTAAGGAAGTCGTGAAAAAATCAAAAGATTCCAGATGCCGATGTTATTACTGCAATATGTTATATAAATAATATTGTTAAAATATTAAAATGAAAAATAAATCATTACATAACCTTACCGTTTGTTTTAAGTTCGCATTTATAGACTGGGAGAAAAAAAAGACAGACGTATATCACGGCCTGCTGGAGTATAGTAAACACAGAAAACATTTTATAGCAACAAGATATTTTGGTTTTCCGAAGTTGCCGTCATTAAACAGAAACCAACATGGAGATTTCATTGCAACTAATTAGAAATTCGTCTTTCAGGTATGTAATAAACGATCTTCGCACAAAATAATGTACGATACACGAGCGGTATGTTTGTTTTCATGTTCTCGGAAATTAAAAAAGCTCAACTACGTTTCGCTTTTTCAATCTTTTCCTCAACCATGAAAACGTCAACATACCGCTCTTGTAACGTATATTACTATTGTTAACTGTAGGACGAGAGGTACGATGAGCAGTTTTGGGAATTCCATCAAGGCTTATTGTGCGTCTCTGTAGTAAACGATTAAGTATGTTTCGTTCTCATTTCCTTTTCAAACCCATTCTGATCAGCATTCTAAATATTAGAAGAAAAACAGGAAAGTGCATTCTTTGTTTCCTCTAGAAAGGTATGTGCAGATTTATGTACTTCTACCTCATCCCAGTCGAAAATGCCTATAAATAGTGGCCAGGTCCTCCACATAGGGAAGAGTCAATTGAGTCTTCGGTACCAGGGTCCGGCTATGAAGGGCCATAAGCCCCTGTGTCCAACATGCCCGACTGTCCAACAGACCCTAGTTTACCATATATTATATATATATATATATATATATATATATATATATATTCTGCTAGAAGTCAATGACGGAAGTAGCCGTCATTGACTTCTAGCAGAATGTGGTGCCCACAAGTGGCGAGGTAACACGTTAAAGTACAGAGTGTCCAACATGCCCGACTGTCCAACAGACCCCAGTTTATATATATATATATATATATATATATATATATATATATATATATATATATCAGGGGCGGCTTTAGGGATAGTGCCCTCGTGCCATAGCACTGCCTAAATAAAATATAATTAAATCTTATTTTTAACTGTACATTCAGAGAGCTATAAGATCACAAATATTATAAAAATATGGATTTATCATGGAGTGAATCCAGCAGAACATCGATTTGAACTATCGCGTCGTGTCAGAGTAACAATACCTTTCGCCCGCTCATGCCCTGCTGTATAGTTGTGCATACCTTGTCATTCGAGCCAACTGTCAACCACTTCTGTATGAACATGCGCAGAAGTACAAATACAAATCAAACAAATTCATGCGCAGAAGTGTTTTGTAATCCATTCGATGGAGCTTCACAGTGGTGTAAAGGGCAAGGGGAAAGGTCTTATCCGTGCCATTCAGTTGACAACTCGATTCGAGGTGGCAGCACTAAATAACGAATATTTCTTCCATACCAAGGTTGACTTTCTTCCCGGCAAATACGTTACAGAAATAAGCGCGAGCATAGGAAACACCAAGGAAAATAGTCGCGACCGTCAACAATGTGTCATTGCATGCGATTATTCTTCAAAATGGTGTGTCGTGAAATCTGGAATTCAACAAGGATCAGTTCTCGGACCTTTACTCTTCATGATCTATATTAATGACGTGACTAATATGATAAAACACTGCAAATACCATATGTATGCTGACGACTTGCAAATTTATTTGCATTTCCACCCCGACGAGACTAGTGACGCAGTAAACAAAATAAACGAAGACTTGAATTCGATTTCACTGTGGGCACACAAATTTGGATTAAGGTTAAATCCAGAGAAATCGTAAGCAATCGTAATGGGACATAATCGTCTACGAAGCACTCTTGATAGCAGTACTATACCACATATAATATTGAATGGGATTATTGTTAAATACAGTGAAACCGTTAAAAATCTTGGCATTTTTATGGATAGCGATCTAAATTGGAATACTCAAGTAACACACATTTGCAAAAAAATATTTTCTCAACTTCACTCATTGTTTCATATGAAAGAATTTCTATCACTTAGTCTAAAAAAGAATCTTATTCAGACGCTTGTAATGCCCCATTATGATTATTGCGATTCCTTGCTAACTAATGTAAGTTCACTCTTAGCTGAGAGACTACAACGTGTTCATAATGTGTGCATACGATTCATCTGCAATACTCGTAAATTTGACCATATAACACCTTCCCTCCAGTTACTTTCATGGGTGCGTCTGAAGGAACGAAGAACAATACATTCACTGTCTCTTCTGTTTAGAATCATGCATACTTCTACTCCGAAATATCTGTTATCGCGCTTTCAATTTCTTACAACTCTTCGAAACCGACATCAAGCACTTCTTTCTATCCCTCATCATAGAACGTCTTTATACTCATCTTCCTATACTGTAGAAATACCTCGCCTCTGGAATTCGTTACCTAATGATGTCAGGGACTGCCGGACTTTATCACAATTCAAAATTAAATTGGAAAATTTTGTCTTAGTTAATGTTTTTTAGGTATTGCTAGAAGTATAGAGTTGTCTTTTTTTTTCTTTTCCTTTTTTAACCTAGATTAAAATTGCAAGTTTCTTGTTTATGTTAGCTAATTAGTTAGGATGGAATTAATTATGATACTTAATCACTCATTTAAAGTTTGTGTGACTGCAACCTGTATATTTTTGTGTGGCTTTACTTTGTTTATAGTGTTTTTTTTCTCTCTCTCTTTATTTCTTGTGTAGCTTTACTTTGTATATTATAGTGTATTTTTTTCTGTTTATTTCTATTATTGTATTTGTATTCCTGGTGTTGTGGAAAAGAAGGCCTGATGGCCTTAACTACACCAGAATAAATAAATAAATAAATAAATAAATAAATAAATAAATAAATATTCTATTTTCCTTGGGAAAAACAGTGCGGTATCTGGCGTCATATAGTTATGCAATGTCGACGAGAAACAAATTATGAATAAAATAAATACTCCATTATAAAATACACTTTCTTCATAATATGAAGATAAACAGAAAGTATATACATATGGAAACTAACTCTAGATTTGAACATAAATATGTAAATAAAAGGTGCTAAAATGTTTATGCAAAAAACAAATAGATATGTTGATGTGATATTAAAAATTCTTCCTTTTGTTTTCCTCGTGTTCTTTTTTATTGTATCTGGCATTGGTCTAAGAAAGGTGTGATGGATTTAGTCCACTTCTGGTAGCAAGATCTCCAATTTTAGCCAGAAAGTCATTCAACTCTTGCTGAAAATTACAGGAAAACAGAATTCAAGAATAGAATAGTTTATAAACGTCAAAGTTCCGTGAATTTATTATATTAATTTATTACTAGGTATATTATTATTATTACTATTATTATTATTATTATTATTATTATTATTATTATTATTATTATTATTATTATTTATATAAAATATTTACGATATAAAACAATACATTATCGTTACTTTTCGTTTCTGACTTGAATGTTCTAGCACTACTCAGACAAAATGACTTCAGCCGCCACTGATATATCTTATGATCAAATATACTCGTCACTTTTCTGCATGAACTATCTGAATATAGTTATTCTGCAGTACAATATTTGAATAGAGTGTGCAGTGCTATAGTATAAATTAACACAGCTTCAACAGGCAACAATGGATATCAATGATATCATGTTTACAGTTAAATGCAAAAATGGCTTATTCACCACTTCTCCGAGGATCTTATTATAGCTTTCGTCTCCATTGTAACTCGCAGTGTAATCATCTTTCCCCTTATTTCGTTTAAAAAGTAAAATTTTCAAATAATATAAGGGCAAATTTAGTGAATAAGATTAAAAGTTATTATAAAAAGTTATGGACCAATAAAAACAGTGCAGATATGAGGGAAACCATTAATGATAGCAATGTTGACCTTATCACTCTTATCAGTATAGAAGAATTTGAATCAGTAATCAACAAATGTAAAAGCCGAAAAGCGCCTAGTTTTGACGGAATTAATACGGAATTATTCAAGTATGCTTCTACAAGCTTTTTACATAAATTTCTAGATATTCTTAACATATGCTGGACATCTGGACAAATACCAGATGAGTGGACGGAATCAATGGTAGTACCAATCCACAAAAAAGGAAACCGCAAAGACTGCACTAATTACAGAGGCATCAGTCTTCCAAATTCAGGATACAAAATATATGCAGAAATAATTACAAACAGATTAAATACAATCATAGAGACATTAATTAAAGAAGAACAAAATGGATTTAGACAAAATCGATCTTGCATAGACGGCGTCTTCACATTAGCACAAATTATTGAGAAACATAGAGAATTTAATATAACAACGCACTTGGCATTCATCGATTACCATAAAACTTTCGATACAGTTGACAGAACAAAACTTTGGGATGTTTTAGTTGAAATGGGAATACCCCAACATTTAATTTACACAATTAAGAATATGTATAAAAACACAAAAATCAAATTAAAAGTAAATAACACTTTAAGCAAGGAAGCTACAACAATAAAGCAAGGCTGCCCAATGTCACTCACATTATTTAATATTTATATAAATAACATTACCAAAAATTGGGAAGACAAATTTCTCACAAATTTTATAATTGACAACTTCCCACTAACACATTACAGATGATCAGATAATCCTAGCAAATTCTGAAGACAATTTACAAAGAGCACATACACTATACAAGATAGCAAATAATTATAATTTTGAAATCGCTGTACATAAAACCAGAATCATGGCCTTCCAAGGAAAGAATCATATAAAATCCAAAATTGCAAACAATAATAATTGTATAGAACAAGTCAACGCATTCAACTATCTTGGCTGCAATCTTTCTTATATAAACTCCAGGGACGTAGATATTAAATTAGCCAAATTTCAGCAACTGTTAAGAACAATCAAATCAACTCTATTAAAGATAGTTCGACCAGAAACAATTTTGAAATTCTATAAAGTTATGGCAGTCCCGGCATTATTAAATGGATCAGAGACATCGTCATTAACGAAAAGGCAACTTCGAAGAATAGAAGCTGCTGAAATGCGATTGCTAAGACCTCTTGCAGGAGGTCTTGCAAGACCTCTGTTCGGATGTCAGCGTTCCTTTTATGGTCATAAAGAGTATATTATACTCTTTACGACCATAAAAGGAACGCTGACATCCGAACAGAATTGAATATCACCGCCATTACGGATACTATACTGTAGAATCTTACCGCAACAACCAGTATGAACATGTATTAAGAATGCCCAACAATAGGTTACCCAAGAGACTATTAGACTATTAATACACCTCATGGAAAACGAGACATCGGAAGACCAAGGAAGAGATGGAAAGACCAATTTTCTTCTGGAAGCGAAACAGGCCAAGAGGCTTAATCCACGACTGTTATTAATGATGATGATGATGATGATGATGATGATGATGATGATGAAGATTAATTTAACATTATACAAATAGCTTATGCATCGCGAAACTCCATTTAGGTGTCATTTTTGTCTTTTCATGCAAATTACTGAAGCGACAATGGTTCCATTCGGTAATAGGATAGTTATTATTGTTTATTTCAGATTTCTGCCTCCAATCCGAGATTGAATGTGTTTCATTATAGATCAGTGAGCAGTGATTATTACACGTGCACAATGAATGTATTTATTTTTTATTGCTGTATTAGTATCATTTATTGTACTAGTACTGGAATTCTAATATTCTAGTTGTCTAGTGGTCATCTGTACCAAAATTTGTTGTTGTTTTAATTGCACTATGTCGAATAGTTATGAACATAAACCAGGCAGTCAAAAGAGGAAACTGAAAACAAAAAGAGAGAAAAAAGGATGTAATAAATCGTCAGAAAATCACAAAGTTTATCAAAACTTTTTCAGAACATGGGGTCACGATGTTCTTTCATCAGCCTTCTGGTTCCAGTTGTATTTATGAAGCTTACTTACTTACAAATTGCTTTTAAGGAACCCGGAGGTTCATTGCCGCCCTCACATAAGCCCGCCATCGGTCCCTATCCTGTGCAAAATTAATTCACTCTCTATCATCATATCCCACTCTCTCCATTTTAATATTATCCTCCCATGTACGTCTCGGCCTCCCCAAAGGTCTTTTTCCCTCTGGCCTCCCAACTAATACTCTATATGCATTTCTGGATTCGCCCATACGTGCTACATGCTCTGCCCATCTCAAACGTCTATTTATTTAAATTTAAATTCAAATTCAAATATACAGAATAAAGAAATATAATTACAAAAACAAACAAAGATAAATACAAATAAAATAATACAAGCAATATAAAAAGAAGATACAGTAGTATTAACAAAATTTGAGACCGAATGAGCAGCGCTCGTGCTCGGTCGCAGTTCAGATATAATATTAAAATAAAAAAAATAATATAAATAAATAAATAAGTAAAATAAAATAGGAACTAAAATATAATTACAGCGGCAATGGAATTAAGTATATACTATAATATTAACACTAGAGAAGAATAATATCGCACGTGAAAAGTAGGATTAATATATATTTCAAAATTATAGAATACAAATATAATATAGATTGATTAATTCATACACATAGGCTATAAATTTATTTAATCAAATTTAAGATATTAACACGTTTCTAATTTTCTTGTTATATGTTAGTGGGTTACATGTTAGAAGTTCTGGGTGTAATTTAGTTAAAGCATTGTACAACCGAGGGCCAAAATTTATGCTATGCTTTAGACCAGCAGATGTGAGACATTTAGGTTCTACTAATGTTGAATTAATATTTCGTCTTGTGTCATAATTGTGTGTCTGTACTACAAACTTATTACGATTTTTATGATAAAATTTTAACAGCGTATACTTATAAATTTGTTCAATATTAAATACATTAAATTCAGAATAAATTAATTTAGTTGGATAATCGAAACGTTTCTTCAAACAAATTTTAATTATTCGTTTTTGTAGTAAATTTAACGGACTAAGATTAATTTTTGTACTTCCACCCCAAACAATTATACCATATTGAATGATAGACTGAATAATGGCCAAATAAACATTTCGTAAAACTCTAATAGGTAAGTAGCAGCGAAGATTAACGAATTTATAAATTGTTTTACGAAGCCTCTTACAAAGATAAGTAATGTGATGAGGCCATTTTAAATTCTGATCAATAATGATACCCAGATATTTTACATACGTGGCTTCTTTCAAAGGTGGACATTTACAACTTTTGGGATCTAAACAATTTTCACTGTGTATTATTAGTCGATATTTATCGCTAAATTTTAAATTTTGAACACTGGCAGCTGTTAACGAAAAAGGAACTAAAGTTGATTTAGATATATTTAAAGAAAGGAAGTTGGAATTAAGCCATTTTTTAACAATGTTAGCACCTACATTAGCATTTCTATATGCTTCCTGCCAAGAAAAACCACTGAAAATAACTACTGTATCATCCGCATATGAATATATAGATCCATTAAATGTTTCTAAATTTATATTTAGCAGATCATTAACATATATTAGAAATAAAATAGGTCCCAAAATTGTTCTAGATTTAATGTTCCTAATTATGTCAGGTGAAAAATACAATGAGTGTAGTTCTGAGTTATGTAACTTTCTCCATTCTTCTGTAACTTCATCCCTCTTAGCCCAAATATTTTCCTAAGAACCTTATTCTCAAACACCCTTAACCTCTGTTCCTCTCTCAAAGTGAGAGTCCAAGTTTCACAACCATAAAAAACAGTAATATAATTGTTTTATAAATTCTAACTTTCACATTTTTTGACAGCAGACTAGATAACAAAAGCTTCTCAATCGAATAATAACAGGCATTTCCCACATTTATTCTGCATTTAATTTCCTCCCGAGTGTCATTTATATTTCTTACTGTTGCTCCAAGATATTTGAATTTTTCCACCTCTTCGAAGGATAAATCTCCAATTTTTATACTTCCATCTCGTATAATGTTCTGGTCACGAGACATAATCATATACTTCGTCTTTTCGGGGTTTACTTCCAAACCTATTTCTTTACTTGCTCAAAGTAAAATTTCCTGCTTTACCCTAATCGTTTGTGGATTTTCTCCTAACATATTCATGTCATCCGCATAGACAAGAAACTGATGTAACCCATTCAATTCCAAACCCTCTCTGTTAGCCTGAACTTTCCTAATGGCATATACTAGAGCGAAGTTAAAAAGTAAAGGTGATAGTGCATCTCCTTGCTTTAGCCCGCAGTGAATAGGAAAAGCATCAGACAGAAGCTGGCCTATACGAGCTCTGCTGTAAGTTTCACTGAGACACATTTTAATTAATCGAACTAGTTTCTTGGGAATACCAAATTCAATAAGAATACTATATAAAAAATCTCTCTTAACCGAGTCATACGCCTTTTTGAAATCTATGAATAACTGATGTACTGTACCCTTATACTCCCATTTTTTCTCCATTATCTGTCGAATACAAGAAATCTGATCAATAGTCGATCTATTACGCCGAAAACCACACTGATGAGCCCCAATAATTTCATCTACATATGGAGTTAATCTTCTCAGAAGAATCTTGGACAAAATTTTGTACGACGTCAACAAAAGTGATATTCCTCGAAAGTTACTACAGTTAGTCTTGTCCCCCTTCTTAAAAAGGTACAATTATGGACTCCTTCCATTGTTCTGGTACAATTTTCTTTTCCCAAATAGCAAGTACAAGCTTATAAATTTCGCTGGATAATACACTTCCACCCTCTTGTATTAATTCTGCTGGAATTTGATCGATACCTGGAAACTTGAAGTTTTTCAGATTTTCTATTGCAATTTCGACTTCAGAAAGTGTGGGTTCGGATATAAATGGCTCAGCAGTTTATATTTCAGTTTCGTCCCGATCGTTTCTATTTGGCCTATATACATTTAGTAGTTGCCCAAAATAGTTTTTTCCATCTGTTCAGTATTGAATGAGAATCTGCAAGCAAGTCACCATTGTCATCCTTGATCACGTTTACTCTTGCCTGATATCCATTCTTAAATTCCTTTATACCCTTATATAAATCCTGAATGTTTTTAGTCTTACTTTGTTTCTACCTCATTCAGTTTTTCCTTCAAGTAATCTCTCTTTTTATTCCTAAGTGTACGACTTGCTTCCCATCTTTCATTGAAATAATTATCTCAATTCCCCTCAACTGGATCGTGTAAGAATTTCAGTTTTGCCTGTTTCCTTCTTTATACTACCGTGCAACAATCTTCAACAAACCATGGTTTCTTTTTCTTAGTTTCATAATAACCTATGCTCTGCAGCAATTTTGATACTATCTCTGATATTTTCTCACATGCTATTAACATCTCTTTCTCAACTTAGTCGGAGCTTTCTAAAGTGGCAAACCTATTTGAAATTTCAACCTGATAATGTTGCTTAGTTTCCTCGTCCTTTAACCCCTTTAGGCTTGTACATTATAGTGTACATTGTTTCCTTTTTTTCTTTTTTGGAATGTCTTCGATACTTTTAAATATTCTTACAAATTCAATGTGATAGAAATGGACAATATTATTTTTGAAACATTTCTACAGCTGAATTAAAAATAAAATTTAAAATTTTGGGGCACCAGGGGTCAAAATTGTCCCCAAATTTTGATTTTTTGTGAAGACTTTATTTGGGAATTTCGGATCCCCAGAATGATCATGTGACCAGTTTTTTTTTCAATTTTTTTAATATAAATTCAGGTCTGAAGGGGTTAATTTCAGGATAGTAAATCTACTAATATTAACTTGTTGCTCTACTCGCTTAGCTACTGATTTTTAATTATTCTCAAACTTGCCTTATTACCACAGACAGAAAGTAAAGAGGCACTATACTGGGGAAGGGGAAGATATTACCAAAAATGCAAAAAGACGAATTGAATTTCAAAGATCCCACTTTGTGGCCTCAAGAAATAAGAGAAAAAGTTCGTCAACAAATATTTCAGACGAATACCTGCTCTTCGTTAAAAATAGTTTAAAATACATTGAAACTATGCCAAAGGATTTAAATAATGGTAAGCCAGTCATAGAATATCTGCTGTAATCTAAATCATCAAACAACACACAAAGAATTCCTCGCTACTGATTAATTTATAACCCATCACAACAAATGTTGCACTATCTTCTGCGTCTTTTATTTAGTGGAACCTTTACGAATCCAACAAGAATCTACAGCAATTTCACTAAAATAGTAGATTTTCTCCAACAGAAGTGTCGTGGAAGAAGTTGCATACTAAATTACCGCTTCGTGAAAATAGTGTATTTCATCGCTTTTATTACTGTGTATGGAAAGAATTGCAGCAATCTTTGATGGGTCGTGGAATAGATAGTGCCTTATATAAACATTTTCTCAGTGAAGCTGAAAAATGGAAAGCTTTATTGAAAATACACTTGATGTGACATTATTTCTTGAATCCAGAGTTTTGCCCTTTCAAGGAGACAGCTCGAGAATTTATTGGTGACATTAACAATGGAAACTTTTTAGGTATTTTAGAACTTCTTGGCCATTATGATCCAGTAATACAAGAACATTTAACTAAAGTGCAAAACAGTCAATTGGAAGAAAAAGAGCTTAAAGAAAAGCTCACTATTTATCCTGGATGAGTCAAAATGAATTTATTTGCTTGTGTGGTGACAAAGTGTTAAAATATATTTTCGAGAAACAAGAGGCAGCAATTTATAATAGCATTATTGCTGATGCTACATCTCATGTCTCGTACGAAGAGCAAAATGTTATTTTGAAATATTTGTTACAGAACAAGAAAACTGGACAATTTCAAATTAAGGAGAGGTTTATTTTTATTTATTTTTTTTTTTGTATTTTATTGGGTTATTTTACAACGCTGTATCAACATCTAGGTTATTTAGCGTCTGAATGAAATGAAGGTGATAATGCCGGTGAAATGAATCCTGGGTCCAGCACCGAAAGTTACCCAGCATTTTCTCGTATTGGGTTGAGGGAAAACCCCGGAAAAAACCTCAACCAGGTAACTTGCCCCGACCGGGATTCGAACCCGGGCCACCTTGTTTCGCGGCCAGACGCGCTGACCGTTACTCCACAGGTGTGGACGAGAGGTTTATTGAATTCCTGAACTTTAATGAGAAAACTGTTGATGATATTGCTTCTAACCTGCTTTCAGCCTTAGAACGTCATAAAAACTTCATAGCTGATTACCGTGGCCAAGGTTATGATAATGATTCTAATATGAGTGAAAAAATAAAGGGTGTAAAATCGGTAATACTAGAGAAAAACAGTCTTGGATTGTATTCTCCATGCAGTACACATTCCCTTAATCTTACTGATGCAAATGCTGTCAAGATGAATCATCGTGTTGTCACATTTTTCGCTGTGTTCAGAGGTTATATTATGTTTCTCAGCAGCACTTCTGCAAAGTAAGCAATTTTAAAGGAAGAGATTGGTATTTCAGTGATATCCCAGTCTAAAACACGGAGTTCTCGAGTAGAAGCCATTCGGCCCATTGTCCACCATCTGCCTGGTATTTTGAAGTCTCTTGAACGTATTATGGCAGAAATAAATTTGCCAGAAAAAATCACGTTGAAGTAAATTCTTTAAGAGGATATTTCTCTTCATTTGAGTGCATAATTAAGGCTGCATTTTGGTACAAAGTCCTGTCTTCCATAAATGAACAAAATGTAAAAATACAATCTAGGGACACATCGCCTGACGTTGAGAAAAATTTAATGGATGGCTTAATTAAAGAATTGCAGGATTTACGATATAATGGGTATCATATTTTTAATGGAGCACAATAATTAGTTGCTGCAAATATGGACATAGAACCAAGTTTTCCTAAAGATGGAAAAAGAGTGACAAAAAAAAAAAGAAAGAGATTTCATGCTGAGAGTAATTCAGAAGCCACTGACAAGGAAGTTGCAGCAGAAGATAAAAAACAATGTTTACTACTTTCGATTTCGTGATAAATGATCTACAAAATCGCCTTGAAATATATAAGGAAATTCTTTGTTTATTTTCTCCAATGTTGAATTATATTCCATTATCAACTAGAGATATTGAAAAAAAGTCAAAAGATCTTGTTGAAAAATACCCTGATGATCTTTCACTACAATTAAAAGATGTATTATTGCATTTCAGGAAAACTGACAATTCAGTATTTCAGATGGACAAGAAAATTCTTCCATTGTTGCTTTTAAATGAAATTTATTCTAAAAAAACTGCAAACTACTCGTATTTTTGTGAATGCGTGTATTGCTCTGCGTATATTCTATACACTGCTTTTAGTAAGCTGGGAAATCAACTGAACACTTGGCAGAGATCTACCATAGGACAAGAACGCCTTAACTCTCTTTCTCGTTCAGCTATTGAACATAAACTGGCTTCAGAAATTGATTTCAGTGATGTAAAAATAAGTTTTCTTCAATGAAAGCTAGGAAAATAAACTTAGGGTAGAAAAATTACCTATAGTTTATAGCTAACATATGCTGTAGATAATTGTAAATTATATTCATAAGTATATCGTTTCTTGGCCTATTATCTTTAAAGTGCAAAAAGTTATAGTTTATATTCTACGTAATATGATGAAGTGCATAGTTTTTATTTTCTGTGAAACATGAATAGCAGTAGGCCTACGAAAAGGAGGAACCGTGCCATAAAAAAAATTCGCGTTATTAGGTGAATGAAAACTACAGAGACATCATTTTATTTTTACTTCAATTTTTATTGTACCTGAGTTTTCGAATGTACTTCACTCCCACCCCTTCTACTAATGAAGTTCAACCGTCCTCCACACAGATCCAAGACCGCATATACAGTCACAGTAGCCTTACGGTCACAGTCAGTCAACAGTACGTTCCAAAAATATGTTCGCGTTTTCCAGTGACGAAAGAGCTTTCAATATTGTATCATTTTCGCACAGGTACTGTCGTCCATTTGCCTACGTCGTATCCCGGTTTCCCCCACCAGCTTTTATTCTCCAGCTAGTGGCTGGGCTGTCTTAGCTCTTTTCTGAGAACATTAATTTCTGTTAGGAATTGGACGTCTACATAATATTATACGACTGTTTAAAATGACTTAAGTAAAAGGGCCTCGTTAAGTAATTAACTGTCACGTGATTTCCTCCCTTTCTACGACCCTACGACATAACCACTTGGACTAACAGTAGATAGTATGTCTGAGTAATTTTATCTTTTTGGATCGGGCAGAAGTGAAGACTGAATTTACAGTACGTAAGTTACTCTTTTATAGAGTAGGTACAGAATTATTTCAACATGAGTTACTAGTAGGAAGGACGAAACTGGTAATTGGGATTAGGTACAATAGTTTATAATGCGATAATATGCACATTAGAACTGAAGCCTGTATCGAAATGAACGGTCACCATTTTCAAAAATGTGTTTAAATATCCATATTATGATTATTTTTCAATTTCACTTCATTCTCTATATTGTACGGTAATGTGCTGTAGACAGTACAATATACACTGCACAATGAATAGCTATGTCCGCATGGACAGCTAAGTTCGTGAGTAAAAACACTCATTGTTAATACTGTACTGTATTTTGATTAAACAAAAACCTAATGAAAAATATCAAGCTCAAAAGCGCGATATTTCCAAGTTTACGTAAATGGATGAACTACTTTTCTTCCCTCCTATACCTAGTAAAGTGATTTGTTTGTATATTACGCCAGTATCATCGAACTCCAGTCGTGGTAAGGGGGTAGCAAACGGCGTTGATCCAGAGGTATAGCCAGGTTAATATTAAAAATGTTAGTAAAAATTAAATTATGTCCCTGTATTTCTGGTTACAGCTAGAACAAATTCAAACCTATGTAAAGATTAATTTTTTCGTCTATATAATTACCTGCGATGGTTATCATTTGTTATTAATGGAGGAAAATTCGCTTCGGCGCCGAGGATCGAAAACGGTACCCCCAGTTCTACGCACTGGATGCTCTAACCACTGAGCTACGTTGAAGTTCAATCCACCGCACTCGAACGATTCTTTCTCCTTTGGTTTGAGACTTTCAGTATATTTGCCATTACGCTATTTTGAAATACTTGCATCATTATTATTATTATTATTATTATTATTATTATTATTATTATTATTATTATTATGGCCTGCTTACAGATTGCACGTTTGGAATGAATGCACAAAATACGAACAGTAAATATAAGAACTAGATATACTAAGTTTTCTTAGAGCACTCTTTACACTGCGTTTAGCTTATCAGCACAAGTGGAGTTATCTTATTGTTTCTTACATTAGACAACTCAAGTTTCCTGTATAAATTAAGAATAGCTCTCCTAGTGTTATGCTTACTATTTTCTTCACTATTAGGCTATTATTTACGAAGCAGTTCTCTCTCCAGCTCGAATCCGAACGCGTAAGACAATAGAAAATTATAGTACAATCAAATAATTTATTTTTATGCATGATAGTAGGCCTACAATAAAATTCACTACGGTGCTTTCATAAACGCTTTCCTAATTCACAACAATATAATATCTCCTGACGATTAGCATTAGTGAAATTTCTTGCGGTAGTAGTGCTAGAATGCTTCTTACCCTGCGGATTCGGATTCGATCCGGGACATTCCATTTCCTTTCAACTTGCTATTTCATTCCACCGGCTCTCTTTACTTTAACTTATCACTTTATATCATTTTATTTAATAATATATTATTATATACATGTCACAGAATAGAGTACCAGAATCTCGGTGGTACCAGATTACCGTTGAGTTTCGCTTATCTTACTCCCTCTTGAGGGGGTAGTACTAAAAAAATATGTACACCCGTCCAGTAAAATATGACCGGGTTAGAAATGTCTTTATGGATCTATCTATTATTTCCACTTTAGGGGAGGGCATGGACTGGGACTGTCCTCGCACGCAGGCCGATCGGATGGGCTCATTGTACTACCCGGGATGGAATGGTGTCCTTGCCCTAAGCCGACCACCTTCTGCGCGCCGCCACCGAACTCCCCTACAGCCATTCCCTTTACCATTCCACATAGACCTCACCGCAGTCCCTCAATTCCGGTCCCACGAGTTACCATGAGCCCGGTGGAGAGCCCACGGTACGTAGCCCTACCACCAACAACAAATGACCACATATGCATGGGGTCCAGGTTCAGCGGCGGTCAGCACCCGACTCTACATCGGAGCACGCCTGAAACCTAGGAAAGAAACGGAGATGATGATGAAAGAGGGGAAGTGTAATATTATGATGGCGAAATGAGTCCGAGATCCAACGTCGATTGATTGAGAGAAAACCTCGGAAAAAACCTCAACCAGATAACTTGCCCCAACTAGATTTGAACCCGGGCCCGCTCGTTTCGCGGTCAAACGTGCTAACCGTTAGTCCACAGCAGTAGGCACACAGCTGTACAGAAATTTTATATCATAATATCTTTATGATTCGACTTACTGTTTCCGCTCGCATACTTTCAGAACGAACCTAATTCTGTTCTGAATTTATCTGCTTTTAATATAGATAGTCATAAAACACATCAATTTAACCATGAATAATTTAGCAGATGCCCGTGATGTTCATCGCGCATACATGTGGAAAAACATTGGCGAACGTAATAGTCGAAATGCGTGGTAGCTCAATGGTAAAACATTTGACTGCGAAACAGAAGATACAGTGTCGTATTCGAGTTCCGCTCAGTGATTGATTTATTTTTTTATTATAAGTTTGTATTTAGTTTCTTTTTTTTTATATTATTTTTCTCCGTTCCATTACTCTTTCATCGTATTCTTTTTTTTTAGTTGGTTATTTAACGACGCTGTATCAACTATTAATTATTTAGCAACAATGGGATTGATGATGGCGAAATTGTATTTGGAGAGATGAGGCCGACGATTCGCCATACATCACCTGACATTCGCCTTACGGGTGCATATTTGATTTCAAGTGGTATTAATTATATTTCACTATCGCAATCGCAATGTTTTGTCATACTGTGTCTTATTAATATGGCGATGTACAGTACGTTTCTAACAACTATATTTCATATTATATATGTATTCTAACTAACTATCCAAAAAAAAAAAAACACTTATGATGTATTTCAAACAATGTCCCATTTAACTGACACTGCTTCGGTGTGCTTTTGAGTGACCTGTTTTTTATTGTGCATTTGTTGTTAGCAATCAGCTATTTTGTTATAGCCAAAGCATTCATTTATATCGCTTTCGTGAACGGATGCTCAGCTTGGCCGAGAATGAGAATATTTCAAGTTGAGCTCCATCTCGTTGCTGGTCCATTCGATACAAAATTTTAAAATTTGTAACGTCAAGTTCTGGATTTTTTCAATATTCTAGTAAATGAATGCCATAATAATAAATAGTTAAATTGGCCTAATATGAACTTCGTCTCACCAATGGTTGAAAAGTAATGAAGGGTGAAATATTCGGGGAGTTGATATGTAGACTATTGTTAAAAATATTATTAAAATGGCATGCTTCATTGTATCAACGTAAAAACTGTGCCAATACAATGACTCTATACATTTAAACTTACTTCTGAGTTATGTATTTTTACTTCGAGCATGTATTAAAACTTACAGTAAAATGAAGAAATGTTAATATTTTCAGATCGAATATTTTTTATCATGTTCTATTTTTTACGGTGAGATAAACAATTTCTTAATCTATTACGAAAATTGTATGACGGAATCTCTAATACTTTGGGAAATATTAAATTAACCAGAATTGCTAATGTTGCCATTAAGGATCAAAGTCGCGTGCAGTGTATTACGTCACGCGCTCATACCAGACATTCACACGCGCGCTTAAAGATCGATATGACAAATGCCAGATGTTGCGACAACCGCTCAACGGTACGCTAATAGATTTCACGTGAGAGTTTTTTTTTTCATGTTATAATCTTAGCGAAACTTTTTCCCTTTAGAGGGTGATTTTGTTCTGTTCTGTCATTGTAACTTTTTCCCTTCAGTTTAGACGGTGATTTTGATCTGTTCTGTCATTGTAAGTTGTAAGTGTTCAGTATGCCTAAATTAAAGATGAAAAGTTGGAGTCATCTGTGGTGTTGCAACACTTTCGGACTTTAAAAACATTCGTCACAAGTCTGTAAAAGAAAAGTGACAAGGAGCATGTGTAAAAAGGTTCCGCATTTAGTGGCAGGTGATGCTATTTGAGAACACTTTTGCTATAAGATTTCAAAAATTGAAATAATTAGTGAAGTTGCTGAGACTGAAAGTAAGGTCGACAAATCAACAAGCGAAAAGAATGTTTACAAACAGAGGCGGGAAATTCAACAAGTGAAGAAGCATATGCTCCTGAACGTAAGGAACTATAAATGTATCTATCAGAAATCTATCAGAAATATTGACGTCATTGTTACAGAGAAATTTAGTATAAGGAATGGACGACAACTGACAGGGCCAATATGATTTTAGTGAAAAGTGACTGTGTAAATTTCATTAATAACTTCATTGGTTGGCTTAAAAAAGCAAGATACTGTACACAACTTCATTGCAAAGTCCCAACCAAATTATTTAAAGTAGCTGAAAAATGAAATAAAGCCCGGTGAGTTCATCATTGGTGATTTCTCAGAGAATTACAGTTTCATTATTCAGGATGCTACACAAGGTCATCACTGGAGTATTTCTCAAGCAACAATACACCCATTCACAGTATATTACAGAAATTCAGTTGGTGGTAATTTAGAGAACCTTTGTTTTTCAGTACTTTCGGAATGCTTAGTTCACGATAGTGCAACAGTTCATGTTTTTAAAGGAAAATGATAGAATATCTGAGACAAACACATACCGAAATATCTTAAAATATATTATTTCAGTTATGGAGCAGCTAGCGAATGCAAGAAGAAAAAACTCCGTTAATCTACTCATGAACACGATTTTCAAATACCTGCGGAGTGGCATTTCTTTGGAACTAGTCACGGTAAAGGTCCCAGTGACAGTGTAAGGGGTACAATCAAGCGACTCGCTGCAAAAGCCAGAAACTCTAATTTCGACTCCTAAAGGACTGTATGATTGGTCAAAATGCAATATACAGGGAATTATTGTGTCACTCACATCCATTGAAAAACATGAAGAAGTAGTTACATAATTTAAATCCTCAAAGATTTGTCGGCCTCAAGACTGTTCCCGGAACAAGAAGTGTTCACTGTATGGTTCCAGTTAATGGAAAGTTAGCAATAAAACCCTATTCTGATTCATCAGAAGTACCGAAACTAGTTGAAATCAGACTGTGACGCGCACTGGTCGTCAACGCGCAAACGCGTCTCGCAGTGACCAGCAGCAGTGATGGCTCACCCTTTACACGGCGAGTTGTTTTAATTTATAACTTCCTTCTTTTTGAAGATCCCATTATGAAAATTTGACAGCCTAATGAAAATGCTCAGTAAATCGTCATTTATTTTTTTAACGTGAATTGAAGTATTCGATTTTATGTAATGACCAGACCCCGGAGAAAGTATTGCTTTCAGGGAAACGCGCGATGTAGTATAGCTAATGTTTATGAACAGAGGGCTCTTGCACGCATCACTGTGCAGGTAGGAGTAGTGCCGGCGTAGCTTAGTACAACGTAGTCAGAAGCAATCGACACGGGTCTTCAGAATGCCGAGACCAAAAGTACGCAAGATAGAAGCACTAAGGAAATATGTTCGTCAATAAAGTGTGTTTTCCATCCATGGTAATGAACTGTTTTGTGAATTGTGTCACGTGAAATTAACAGCCGACAAGGCATGCAACGTTAAGAAGCATATAAATAGCAATAAGCATAAACGAGCATGTAACAGACAACAGAATTTAAGCAAGGTGCAGCACGAATCTCCTTCACAATTACTTGAACGATCATTTTACGAAGATATGTGTGACGCGTGTATTGCTTCAAATATTCCGTTAAACAAATTAGAAAACGCGAAACTCCATGGCTTCCCAGAAAAGTACACTGGAAGACAAATTCCTAAAGAAGCAACACTGCGGAAGAAGTATGTGCAATATGCATATTAGAAATGTCTGCGTGAAGTGAAGTGTAAATTACGAAATGAGAAGATATCGGTTTCTATAGATGAAAGCATGGATTCCGTTGGCCGTCACGTTGCAAATGTGGTTGTGGCTGCCCTTAGTGCGGAATGTTGCTGTAGACCCTATCTCTTAATGAGTGAAGTATTAGAGAGGGTTAATTATTCCACCATATGTGAACTTTTTGATAGTGCTATGGAGTTGCTATGGCCATCATGTGTGCAATTCAAAATGTGTTACTATGCTGCTAGCTATATTAAGAAATCTGCTAAGTTTCTTGAAACACGTTATCCGAATATGATATACGTTACGTCTTGCACATGCATATCATAATTCATTGCAACGCATCAATACGTAAATAATATTATTACCAGTATGTCAAGTACAATGAAATAGTTAAGTCTCTTAATGAGAATAAAATTAGAATTGCACTTTGTAAGCTTCATAGCTAATCACTGGAAACTAGTCAAAAGGATGCACAAATAATGAGACTTTCATGTATTACTTCATGTCTCATGAACCAAACTGTACTACTCCCAACGTTACGCTGTCTATCGTTATTTACCCCATCCCTCTCAAAGCAGGTATGCAATGTTGCATACTAAGCTGATAGCAATACTTTTCCCGGGGCCTAGTAATGACGTTTTTATATATATATATATATATATATATATATATATATATATATATATATATTTTAATTTCTTTAAACACAATTTTCAGAGCTGCACTGAATTATAGTATCTTAATAACCTATTTTGTAAGCTATCTAACGATATCTTTTAAAAACATTTGTAATTATTCTTATGGTCAGAAAACAAATTTAAAATAGAGCTATGTGCTTAAATAAAAATATTTTAACTGGCCATTACATTTAAACGGTAGCTGTCGCAAACTTAATTTTGTACATGATCAATATATGTATACGACATAAAGAGTTGAATGTACAATTTTTTAACAAATTTGGAGATATGAATGTTTTTCGTCATACTTTTTTGCATGGAATTACCCTGCTATGAAATTCCAGCTCGCACCGTTCGACGTGGGTAGCGAGTACCGGTACAGAACTTCCGGGATTTCTATACGTCAACGAGGATCGGAATTGTGGCTAGTTTCAATCTAAGCTCAGGACTCCATGCTGATGGACCTGGCTCGGGAAAACCATTCCTCAGTTTTACTCAACAGTAAATTTTCGGGACGTACGAGAACTGAGAGGAATCTCAGTCTATAAACGAGCAGCTCTCCGAGGACCACAGACTCTACCGGATCGCATTCGCTAAAGATAATATGGATGAAATCTGTAATTTTTTTTTTCAGACGAGTCCATGTTTTCTTCGGCAAACAATGGATCAGTACGAGTTTTTCGGCCCACAGGGACTCTAAATAATGCAAAATATATGAAAGCCTGTGCATGCTGTCGTCGATTTTCTGTCTCTTTGTAGGAGTGGATGTCCTCGCGTGGAATCAGATATTTTCATAGGATGGATGGTCGGTTAGTTTCCTAGAGTACTAGGCATTGTATACAGGGTCATCATTTTGTTTTTACTAACATTTCTAATATTACATAATAATAATACATTTGGATTAACGGCTGAGAACCGGAAACACTGTTTATTACCCCCTTCCACGACCGGAGTTTGACGATACTGGTGTAAAACACAAACAAATCACTTTACTAGGTATAGAAGGGAAGAAAATTAGTGCAGCCATTTACATACCTAAACTTGGAAATATTACGTTTTTGAGTTTGATCATTTTCGTTAGGTTTTTATTTAATAAAAATACAATACAGTATTAACAATACGTGTTTTTACTCACGAACTGAGCTATCCATGCGGATAGTGTATATTATACTATCTACAGCACATTATCATACATTATAGAGAGTGCATTAAAATTTAAAAATAATCAAAATCTGGATATTTAAACAAATTGTTGAAAATGATGGCTCTTCATTTCGATAGAGGCTTCAGTTCTTCGTACCAGTAATTCATGTTGGAATAATTCTGTACGTACTCTGTAACAGAGTACCTTACGTACTGCAAATTCAATCTTCACTTCTGTCCGATCCGCACAGATAAATTTACTCAGACATGCTATCTACTGTCCGTCCAAGTAGTTACGTCGCTGGGTCGTAGAAACGGGGGTAATCACGTGACAGTTAATTACTTAACGAGGCTCTTTTATTTAAGTTATCTTGTATAATACTACGTAGACGTCCAATTCCTAACAGAAAATATTTTCAAAACAGGGCTAAGACAGTCTAGCAGAAGCGGGTGAGGAAAATCGGGATGCGACGTAACCAAAAGCCGCACAGTATCTCTACGAAAATATGATTAAATAATGAATGCTCTTTTTTCACTGGAAAACGCGACCATATTTCTGAAACGTCCTATATTCACTCAGTGCTGTTTATTGTGACCGTAAGACGACTTTGCATATGTGACCTTGGTTCTGTGCGGAAGATGGGTGGAAGTTCACTAGTAGAAGGGGTAGGAGTGAAGTACATTAAAAAACTCAGGGACAATAAAAATTGAAGTCAAAATAAAATGATGTCCGTGTCTGTATATATATATATATATATATATATATATATATATATATATATATATACATTCATTCATTCATTCATAGTTTTCTGTCCAAGGGCAGGTCTTTCGCTCCAATCTTTCCTATTTCCTGCCTTCTTATTTTCCGCTTATGATCCATAGGCTATGTCTAATGTGTCCGTCATATGATATATTCCCCTGCTCCAAATTTTTCTCCCGTTCACCATTCCAAACCAATACGTAGCGTTCAATTTGCATCATCACGAAAGCTTTTTTACTCCTGCGCACATTGATACTGAGCAAACCATAAAAATTCAACATCCTTATTTATGCTTACGTGCTGTAATGATATCAGATGAAAAACACTTTAGAAGATTGTAAATTCGGAGGTAAAGAGACATCCCTCCAAGTCTTAGGAAAGTAGGATAACGTGGCAGCACTACCACTCAACCAGATGGCGCCTCAGGGCAGCGGCGAAGTACACAGCAGGTGGTGCATCGTGCAGCGAGGACTATATGTGTCGAGTGAACTATTGGAGGGTGGGGGTGACTTGCACCATAAAGGAAGGCGGAAGAAGTAAAAGACCCCTGAATGTAGAAACAGGAGAAATGTTTCTTTTAATCATAAAGAGTCACAGTCTATTCTCCGCCGATCTCTTAGTTTGCGCATTCGACCCATACATCTTAAAGACAAAATTTTAAACAAATGGAAAATGTAATCGCAATGATAATGTAATACATGAAATAGCAAAAAGAGGGATTTGTACAAATGTAGGCTAACAAATTGGAACCTTCTGAACGTTAAAAAAACAAACTTCAACCCAGATTCTACAAACTCCCATGTCAACCTGAAGATGTACCAACATACATGAAATTTTGGCAGGAGATAACGTCCCACCCAGCACTAAACCAAAAACTGGTCTGAGAATTTAGAAAGATGCACTTTTTTGTCCAACTTTTAAACAGGCAAGGAGCACGAAATTTACAAACAGCACCTGTCTCCTCTTGAAATCCGAAAGGCACTGGCCAGGGTTACACAAAGGTCTCATAAATAATTATACATTTAGTCTGGAGAGGTGTCCATTTTAGAGGGCTCTTACCCCACACATTGATCACTCTGCTACTCTTACCCGGATATAATACGGATTTGTTTCGATGCAATACCACAGTCTACTATATACAGTCACGAAGCTTGGGGTGATTTTTTGCAAATCTCGCGGTAGTTGCTAGCGCTTGGAGCGCTTGAGTACTAGGAATAGACTGTGCCACAGCCATCGTGATCTAATACAGGCCGTAAGGCAGACCATGCAACTCGCTTAACCCGATCACGAAGGGCGCCGTTTCAACCATATAAATTAGTTGGAATGCATGAACAGTAACATATGTTTCTCTAAAATGTAGTGTAATTCCATTAATAAAATTTAAAACAATGATTATGAGACACTTCAGATATAATTCACTTGCGAGTTAAGATGTAATATTATTTATGGTGTGAAAATTACGTTGTTCGTATTGAGGCCGTTGCCGCTCTCCTAGTTGCTGCAGTTGCGTAAGTCGCCCCGGATCGGGATCCGTAGCGGTCACACTCCAGCATTCGATGTTCTCTGCCTCTTCTTTGCTCCGGTTACCAGCTCCGATGAAACAGGACAAGTAATTCGAGGTGGCACTTTGTTGTCAATCGGTAAAGATGTTATTAATTTGGGCGCCAGCCCCCTCGAATTTACTTTGGTAGAGTTGAGTTCCCAGGTTAGCTGGAAACGGTTGGGACATGGGGTTTGGGAGATGTAACTTCGTGAATGAAATTATGTATCCGAACACACTTTCCAGTTTGTAGTAATCAATCTCAATTAGAATGTTTATTATCCTTCACTTGTAAATTAGTTCTAGCAGAACGCGTATCCAAGTGTGTATTTTAATTTCACTGCATTGATAGTAGTCGACGAATTAAAGTGTTTATACTACTCAACGATTTATAATACTGACAATAATCCGTCGAGTTATTGAAATTGATGATAATCGATTTCGATAAGAGTTTTGATAACGATAAAATAATAGTCAAGCAATTCACTAACAATCAAGAGCGTATATCGATGGCGGCGGCTATTATGGAACCAACAAGTTCAACACGATCTGTATGACGTTGCTTAAATTCTCTGAAAATATTCTAAGTCCACAATTTATGTATTTACGTAGACCGAAACTCTTCTATATCAAAATGCACAAGTGTGTAATTGACTCTTTAGTGTATACTCTATCAACTGTGGTGGAGTGGAGGGCGGCGGCGGTACGATCATCCACTCCTCCTCTTTATCTTTCTTATATTGGCTGCTGGAGGGCACATTGGAAGGATTGGATGTGCGCAGTGGAAGACTTTTAGAAATGAATAGTGTGAATTTGTAAAACAAATATAATTAGCAATAATAAGTAACAATGTACATAAATGAAAAATGAAATAACAATAAATATGAAATGGGTGAGTGAAAATAGGACAAACTAATCTGAAATGATATCCCCAAGATATGTAAATCATGTAAGTATCACAAGGCTGAGGCCAACACACTTATAAGTGATTAAACAATCTAATATGGCCGTCTCTCGACAATCAGTGACTAACCTATTAGCCATATGTTCATGAACCACTCTATATATATATATATATATATATATATATATATATATATATATATATATATATATATATATATATATACACACTCAGGGACAAAAAAAACCGGACACTTTAATATTTGCTGGTATTTTGAAAAATATTATCTTCTCATACAATATTATGGTAGCCATCTGTTGTTATGGAGACGTGTGTACATTGTTGATTGTTTTTTGTTTTATAAACAAGCCATTACAACCAAATATTCCAATTTTGCTTTCGGAGTCTCAGCTATAACAATTTTGTCTCAACCATTTTGTGCTTCATTAGCGTTACCATTCGTTATTTCTTTATTTTTACATTTTGTAAGTTTAAATGGGGTTGTAACATTTGTCTTAAAACAAGATGCGACCTGAAGATGTGGCTCGAGCTGTAGCTCTTTACGATGATGGACGCAGTGTACGTTACATTGCAAATGTTATGAATATGGCTAGAAGGACAACCCATGATGCCATAAAACGGTATAGAGAGACCCTAGAATATCCCAGAAGACCAGGTTCGGGTCGTCCAAGAGCTACAAATCCAAATGAAGACAGGTATATGGTGTTGAGAGTTCTTAACGAGCGCAACCTGCCAGCTACTAGTGTAGCCCAGCAATTTGTTAACATGCATGGACGCCCAATTTCGGCCAAAACAGTTAGAAGGAGGTTGAAAGCAAGTGGACATATCAAGTAGACTTGCAACTGGTCCGAGACTTCTCAGGATGCATTGAGTTGAACGACTGTGTTTTGCATATGATCACAGGGTTTGGAGAAATGGACAGTGGAGCTGTGTTCTGTTCACCGATGAGTCCCGTTTCAATCTGTGCTCACCTGATGGACGTGAAAGAGTTTGAAGAAGGAGGGGAGAACGATTTTCACAGTGTTGCATTTCCGAAAATGTGTCGTATGGAAGTGGTGGAGTGATGGTTTGGGCAGGAGTGTGTACGGATGCTCGTACAGAGTTGGTTTTTGTTGAAAATGGTAGACTAATAGCTGATAGGTATATAAATGAATGTTTGGCTGATCATGTTGTGCCATTTGGCCAATTTGTAGGCGATAATTTTGTTTTAATGCATGATAATGCACGGCCACATGTTGCCCATGCGGTCGGAGATTATCTTCAAGAAGTGAGAATCCATGTTCTTCCATGGCCAGCAAGGAGTCCAGACATGAACCCAATTGAACACGTGTGGGCCATGCTGGGACGGCGTGTTAAGAATAGACACCGAGACCAGAATCGTTATAAGAGTTGAGGCGAGCACTTGGCGAAGAATGGGAACTTATTCCTCAAGAAGACATTGCTAACCAAACTGAGAGCATGCCAAGACGTATGGATGCAGTTATTCAAGCCAGAGGGGGTAATACCCGTTACTAAAAAGAGTTTTTAATGTTTAAGGCACCATAAAATGAAAAAACAGTTAGACCAAACGATGCCATAGTTATACGCCCTTTGTAATTTTTTTGTAAATTTTCTCATCAGAGATTTTTATTTTTTTCAAATGTTGTCGTATAAGGTGCTAAATGAAACATTATTTTGTTTAAATGGGTTTTGTTTCATTTTGAAATAATTGGCAACAAAATACAAGCAAATATAGAAGTGTCCGGTTTTTTTTGTCCCTGAGTGTATATATATATATTAACTATCTGAGTATGAATCTGAACACAACACCCAGCCGGCACATTAACTTAATACATGATCCATTCGAGCATAGATACCACTCAAACTGAGTAACCAAACTATAAATACATATACACTCAATAAGAGAGAAACTTTACCCAGCATAAGACATTACATGAGTGATCACTATACATTACCCATTGCACATATTGCTCACATACTCTGTGCAAATTGCACTAACACAAATCTCTGGACTTTACAAAATGAACACCCAACGGAGAGAGAGAGGGATGGAGACAGATACACGTAATAAGTAACGGACGATAATTCCAATCTCAGGGATCGTTTAAATACCAACAAAACTCGACGCATATGATAACCAAATAGCGGCGAAGGAAACCAATAATCAAATGGAGCAGGGAATACACTAAAACAAAATGTGAGACCGTAACCGCTGCTTTATCACTCTAACCGTCTCGGAACATGAACTCACGTTTCAAATCAAGTCTCATTACATAATTCCCAAATACAATTTACCTCAAACACATATATCTCACAAATATGTTACTCGATGCAAATACTAAAACTTGCCCCCAAGACGTATCACAAGCAAGCGATGTTTCAAAACTACGATCCACTAAAATCCCAAAGACACACGACGCAATATAACTACTCCACTGATCTATCTCCAACACGTACAAAGCCCGAGTCACGTTGTCTATATCTGCCGCGTACCAAAATCCAAAGTCTTCTTAAATGTTTCTGCCGCGTACGAGAGCTTGAATCTGAGCCAACTGTTTCCGTATCTGTCCCGCGTACGAGAGCCTAAGTCTTGTTTAAAGGAGCAGTCCGCGATAAAATTCTAAATTTTGATTATATTATAAGATGTTTACCTAAGTAATCCTTAGATTAACGGTGTTTGTCTCATCTCTCTACGCCTTTTAGTTTGTGAAATATTAAAGGTCTTACTGCAAGCTGTGACGTCATAACCACCGATCGCTTGGAAAGACTGCGTTGTAGTTCCGTTTAACATATAGTGGTGCAGGACGAATAAATACAGATTCATATGTTACAATCAGTTATTATTACTTCACTTAGGACCTATCACATGCATATACTGTAATAATAATAATAATAATAATAATAATAATAATAATAATAATAATAACTTACCCAAACTCTATCCCACTTTAAATCCCGTGTACAATCCATTCTGTTCCATTCTGTGATTAGAACGACTTGGGTCTGTAAGGGTTCAAACTGAAACGGTTCAATATTTCGATCCATTATAATCTAAGTCAACGCCTTCACTGAATGAGTGAATGTATGCGAGACGTGAAATATTCGTAAAGAAGGGACTACAGATACGTGTTTATCTCACGTTAGCAATAAATTAGTACATGGTTTATATTATTTTATTGCACCATAGTTGTTGAGTCATACGGTTTAGGCACTTCCAACACATTTCTCTGTATATCTTCTCTCCACGTGTTTTCCTTCCTGCTGTATGTTTTCTTTTCCATCCATCGTTTAGTGACTTTCGAGTATTGGAGCCTGGAGCCAGTTACATCTCTTTTCACGTTGTAATTATGGTCATTATCGCAATCATAGTCTTGTGTTTACCATTCCATCACATGGAAAGTGTTTTCTCTTAGGAGTGTAAACCAATCTGCCGTTATGATATGATTCAAGTTTGCTGGTGTGACAAAACTGATTAGTCTGCTTTAGGTATTTTAAAAGGGCAGGGTTACATACAACATTTTTCAGAGCATTATAATCGCTGGATCGAGGTTCGATCCATTCCCAACAACGGAATGACAAATATTACAGGAGAGAAACTAAATTTGTAACGCTGACCAGAATACAAAAAACACCTTTTGGCTTTCTATAGGCCTATTACTTTCTGTTTCATGTGCAGCGTCCTCGGAACCTGATGAATTAGAATTTGAAGTTTCTTCTTCTATTTGAAAAGAACTAAGTCAGTTTCTGGCTCACCCACATCTGATTCACCACACACATTTCTTGGCGTTTCGCACCCTATCTCACACTGCACAGCTTTGTTTATATTATGTTCCTGCGAATTCATCGAGAACTATACACTCGTCCATATTTTCAGCTATAGGTGAATCACTGTAACTTGCTATTGCTTCTTCGACGACCTTATTTCATTTATAAGCAGAGGAGCGCGTAGTATCAGAACTGTCTTGGCGAGATTCTCCTTTCAAAAATAAGGAAGGGACAGCAGTTTTCCTCATTTTCATATGAGTTCTGTTGTCTTTCATTGAACGTCTTTTTAGTAGAGACGATTAATCACAATCAATTTCATGGAAATGATTAGAACACACAATAGCAGTTTTCGATAGTGTAAAACATTTCTGTTGATTTTCTTCACCCATGTTTTTAAATGTTTGCGGTGACTTTTCTCTGCTCGGAAATACATGAAATGATACCTCTTCTCCATGTTGTGCTTTTGTTCTTCCCTCTGAACACGAAAATCACGACACCACGGCATTTTAAACTGTATTACGATATAATTTCTTCTGTTTAGTCTACTGTAGTTCAAAATTGTTCATATAAAGAAAAATAGCCCTACATAAAACCACAACGTAGGTATGTGCTGTTTTATGATTAAATGAAAAGCAAAATATGACTTCACTCAATCACAACTAAATCTGAAATTCTGTTCACGTGTACTACGGCGCGAGAAGATTATTTAATACAAAGCACTGCACTTGGAGATGTTCTCGGTCTACTACGCAATCACATCAGTTCAGTGGCTATGACGTCATAAGCATTTGTACGGAGTCAGTAACTCAAGAATCATGCCTCGCATTGACATGCGGCAAATTGCATTCTACTTAGATTGAAAAACGTGTTTGATTAAAGCCAACTTAATTTTATCGCGGACTGCTCCTTTAAGTGTATCTGCCGCGTACCGGAACCCGAGTGACGCTCCGTGTATCTCCATTAAAACAGGTAAGCTCTCTCCCCCCCTCTATCCTCGTGAGACGTAATGAACGGCCAATAGGGTTATTTGGGAAAGAACAAATGAAGGGATTGATAGCGCTATCTATACTGTGACGTCTGAGAGCGCTCTGACGGATGAAGAGACGTACTAGGTGAACGGCCGTGGTCGTGGGCACGGCTCACTCTCCCCCACTGCGCTGAATTTCAACCGGTGAACCAGCAACGGTTGAAATTATCCATGGACGTTGGGTGTAGTATCAATTCGCTGGAACTCCATAATGCCACGGTATCCTTGCGCGGCATCAATGCGGCTCCAGGTATTGGGAAATCCACGTCCCCAATTCGGGCACCTCGGCCCCCCGACGATTTTCAGCAACTTAAGTGGCCCCGGGTCACTCCCCGGTTCTTCCTGACTGCACTCCGGCAGCCCCAACTGGAGGAACTCTGTCACTCCAGAAACCGATGCCCTCTGCTCTGGAATAGATGTCCGGAGCGGCATCCCGTTAGTTACTGCAACCGATGATACTGGACCCGAAGTCCAAACTGGTTCCCATACACCAGTCGTCGCTCGTATAACTGCAACTAGTAGAAGAAGAATAAGTAGTAACTCCAAAAGACACTTGGAGGATAAAACAGATGCCAACCGGTCCCCATAAACCAGTGGTTACTGTTTACGGCCAACCACATGAAGCCTAACAGATACGTAGAAATTCCAAAAATTTCGTGTGGATGCAAGTATGCGAGTTCCGGGAAAGCATCCTGGAAGATTCGCAAGTCGAGAAGTGAAGAGGCTCGAGTATCGCAGAATAGAACCCAGGCGTCCCCAGAATCCGTTCGGCGGCCCGGCCAATGTCGGACGAGTGCCCGCTCGTCAAGTCCTCGGTGCATGCTAATCCCACGATGATTTCGCTCTCATAGATAGCACTCTATCAAGGTATGGTAGATCAGGAAAATTTACGGAAGTTAAAAGGGAATATAGGAAAGACTGCGCCGGATTACAAAATCTGAAAACATATAGCATAGATACAGTACAGAGCATAATAGCAGTATACAGTGATCAGAAATAAATAAAAAAAATAACCAACAGATTAAAATAAACAAATAACGAGGACACACAGCCGTGCCCCCGGACTCAGGAACTCGGTACCACATTAACAGGGTAAGCTACTCTCTCCTCTCTCTCCACTAATTATAAGTGCGAGACATGGGCTTTACGAATAGAACAGCCCGTATCTGGGCAACTTAATTCGACTGTGACAGGGGAAAGAAATCTGGAAATGGTCAAGGGTTGGGACCATCTACACATCAACTTCGCCGATACTTGATTCGAGCGGAGCTTTGCGGGAATAATCTTACCCTAACTCTATCTCCCATCGCTCTACAAACAACTCAGGGAATTCTTCAACAAGATGACCGTATTGACCTAAGTCCCCAACACGTGGCAAACCAGCGCCAATGGGTTCTGGGTCGGCGTCCTCCGAATACACAAGGTTAATCGGAAGATTCTTACTTATGGGTTTCTCATCCCACTTCCAACTCTCTCCTGGCCTGAACGTATTCGCTGATAAAAACTTTCACTTGCAATATCTCCTCGCCGCGTCGAATATCTCGCCGAAGTATTTTCACCAGAATGTTTCGCGGACTCTTCCCTCAGAATACATCTTCGCCGCACGAGTCCTATACGCCGAGTCCCTCTACTCACCTCTGACAACCACTAACTATCCTAAATCACCCCTCTACATCTAAATCACATGACCTGTCTATGAACTCTAATTGGCTATGATGATCCCAACGTCATCATAGACGCGCTCCTTGAAAATGTACGTTGAAGTGAATTCCCAACATTTACTAATGTCATTTTAATAGTTCTCAGAAACACCAAAACTCCCCCTTGTAAGACAAAGCCTCGTCGTTACTACCTTACTGACGCGTCCACAAGTTCAACTGAGTTCATCTACTCACACTACAATAATTCACGCATCGCTACATCGGCGTCAGAAGTCTGACTGTTACAATAGAGCAGTGGCGGCTCGTGGGTATTGAATTAAGGGGGGCTACATACAAAAATATACCCAGCAACTTATTTTATTTAAAGATTAGTTCCTTGTCTTGTAGGTGGCAAACTTTTGAATCATCTTCTTATTAAAATCCGGTATGTAGTTTAACATAATCTTTACAATGGAAAATATAGCTAATGCGGTCACTTCTCTCATCGTATTTCTAAGATAAGATTTTACTCTCTTCAAACACGAAAAGCAACGTTCTGATTCGGAAGTTGTCATTGGTATGGTGATAGCTATGCGTAGCCTAGTAGCTTCACAACTTCTGAAAATGAGGCATGCAAGTTCTCAGATAGAAGAAACTGCAAGAGCTTGACTGCGTCACTGATATTTCTGAATTCTTGTCTCTGATACAACACAGTGAGTTCCGTTTTTAGTTTCTCTTTATCGAACATTGGAAAAAGCTTCACACATACATTTAGGTAATTTTCAGGAAATGAGCTTTTGTAGCATTCAAATTTTTCTTGACACAGAAGAGAAGATAATATCAGATGGTCTATGAACTGGAATCGGGTGTTAGCTTGTGCGATAATGAGGTCACACACTTCCTTCGCTGCCGCAACCCTTGTCTGAATCCCTTCGACCTTACGACGCTTTTTAGGGTTTTCATTTTCACAGATCTCGCTGCTCAACTGTGCACTGTTCCGTGCTTGCCTCATTTATTGTGATGTTGTTAGATGTTTCAGATTCCATTATGGTTTGAAAGCATTCTAGCAATGGCTCCTTCTTCTCATGAACAACATTTACTGTTCTTATTTTAAAACTCCATCTTGTTGCCCCAGCTGATAGAATTGTCTTTGAAACACATTAATCTAATATAGACTGTAAGGAGATCGAGAGAAGAAAGCAGGGATACTGGATACATTAGCAAAAAATATGCGAGCTTTGTAGGCTATTTTGTTTAGCGGTTCTTTCCATTATGAGATTCAACTGATGGGCACTTAATTTCACATTTCTCCTGAATTGTTAAGGTACTGAACTGAATAGACTGTAAATATTGTACAGAATTAAACATTATTGCACTTGTTATACTCACAACATTAAAGAAAATGTATTTAAAACTGCGCGCTACTGACAAACTGCTGCAAATTTTGCAGCGCCTGGAAACTCTGGATTCTCGGCAAGGGGCAGCAGGGGAAGGGGGTAAAACTAACGCGCATAACATCCGAGACGAGACTGGCAGCTCCAGGGGAGGAAGTGGCTTCATCATATAGTCCTTGTCTCTGGTTTCGCTCTGGCAGCACCAGGGGAGGAAGTTACTTCACTAACGATTGCGTGCATGTCAATGAGAGCAAAATTTTGTAGAAATTTTGTAAATGTATTTCACAACATAAAACGAGTCAAGAGCCACAAATGTCTGGGAGTGCTGCAGCTCCGCAGCCCCCCTTCGAAAGCCGCCCCTGCAATAGAGTTTCGCACTCACACCCCGTTATGTATTCTTCTATCCTCGCCTAGCTGCTAAAACCTCTAGCGTTCTGTAACCATCATTTTACAAGCCCAATCTATAATATATAACATCAACACTGTAGAATATTATATCAAGATAAATATGCGATGCCTACAAAACTACATATATATATATATATATATATATATATATATATATATATATATATATATATAAAACAATAATCAAACAAATAATATCTAACTGCCTACGTGGAACCGTCTCAGTATGTGTAATACCTGCCTTTATTTCGACTAAATATTGCGAAATTCTTGTACATTCATTTATGCACGATTCAATAATTTTCAATTGCACCGCACGGATATTTAGATATGTTGAAATTATAGGTTATCTTTACTGTACCATTTGCCCCCTTCTGTCTAAATTTAGTGATCTCCAATGCCTTGCCATTCATATGAAAATTATAGGTTATCTTTACTATATTTAACTTATATTCCTAAATTCGCAATCATACATTATAATTAAGCATAATGTCATGTATGATACCCCGGACATTCAATTTGTCTGTATTTTAATACTACAATTGAGTACTGAATTATTATATTTATCTACTACTTAAGAGACGAAGTAACACAATTGTACGTACACTAATTTCATAGGAGTGGTATGGTAAATGTTTTGTCTAAAATTAATGAAGGTAGATGTGCTAAATTGAAATCACAATATAAATTCTTTTTCTATTAAACCTCAAAATAGCTTCCATTCGAAACTTGAAATGTTGACGCGAACAGATTATGTTAATATGTAAAATTCTCTTCAAATTAAAATAACACTGTTTTGTAATTATTTCTGCAACATATTATGCAACAAGAAGTAAACGGAACTTATGGACACATTACGCTATAATAAAGCTTAGCAATGATAAGCAATAAAGTTATAATCAGACATCGGATTCAAGGGCAATTGCCTATTTTGTTTCTTTAGGAGAAAAGTAAAACTAATTATTAATATTTGTGTTTCATGGAAATTGAAAGGTATTCAAAGAGTTTTATAGTGCCCTAAAATGCCCTAAAACGGTTATTAGAGCCTAATTTGTTAATATTCGCCTAAAAATGCCTAACTCACTGTAAAGTTTCGCATTTTACTCTTACTTTTTATAATTTATACATGCATTCACTGCGAAATTTAAGGCATTTAAAAAGTGGAAAGTTTGCTTCACACCGGCCATGAAACCATTGATAAAGGAAACAAAATGTTTTGAATCTCACGACACTCGCAATAGATTTCACCGAATTTAACATGTTTGGAGGCATAAATGCCGACAAAGAACCAACCTTAGTTTTGAAGCAGGCAACAATCACAACATGTGCTGCTACCGATTCAGAGATATACTATACTATAAAAATGACTGTTTTCGGTCTGAAACCGATTAGCTGTACTGCCCTTCAGAGTGTCATAAAATCACAATTTTTGGAGAAAGAGTGTTTTTGAAATATTTATGAAAAGTCGTAAAACTGCGAATTAGTAGGGTAAACCGTTACAAAATATTTAAAAGTATGGCCCTCCTAGTGTTAACACTACCAGGAAATGTAACAATAAGTGGAAATTTGTATTTTTGTCCAATTGAATCTCAATAACAACGGTTCATTTGAATGCTCGTTAACAGTTGCTCTTTCCCTCACCTTATTTGTGTTGAGAAGTTTTGAGCGGTAGGATGTTTTCCTGTGAAGTTTAACGCGATAATGCCGAAAATATAAGTGCAAAATCTACATTGATCCGGCAATGGCTAACAGAATATTCAGAATTCACTTATGATGGAAAAATAATATTCTGCAAGATTTGTAGCAAACAGGTATGTAACAATAGTTGAAATATATAAATTCTATTAATTTTAATGAGTAGGCCTATACATTGACTGAGCTATCCTGAGGTATAATTCTTTTTAAGACCACTACACTTTAACCTTTTAAATTCCGATAGTTAAAGTATTTGCAGGTCATTAAAATTTTGATTGTTCGAACCCACTAACTTTGTGATAGAAATACGGCAATACAACAATTAGGATTTTATTTTAATTCAGTTTACTTTACATTTTTAGATTTCGCAAGAAAAGAAGTGCCACCTAAAGCAGCATGTGCAAGGAGCGGCTCATAAGGCTAAAGCTCAGCAGAAAAATCAACTGCAACAAACTTTACTAACACAGCCTACTTCATCCAATCTCAGCAGCAATTTCTATGCTGATTTAACCAGAGCGTTTGTTGCTGCTAACATTCCCTGGAATGCAATTGAAAATCCGGTTTTAAGACAGTTTTTACAAAAATACTGCAAACAAAATATCCCATCTGAGTCGACCCTAAGAAAAAATTACTTAGCCAGAATATACAATGAAACTTTAGCTTCCATTCGGGAGGACATAGGTGATTCTTACATATGGGTCTCTGTGGATGAAACCTCAGATCCTATGAATAGGTATATAGCAAATATGGTAGTAGGAAAACTTAGTCCTGATGGACCTTCGATTCCACACCTCGTATGTGTTAAGGAACTTTCGAAAGTGAATAGCCAAGCCATTGCTTATTTTGTAAATAAAGGCCTACAGTCTTTATACTCAGGTAATATAGACGATTCTAAAGTTCTGTTGTTTTGTACTGATGCTACCTCATACATGGTTGCTGCAGCTCCACCTTTTAAAACATTTTATCCTAACCTCACGCATGTAACCTGTCTAGCACATGGCCTTCACAGGGTTTCTGAAACAATCCGGAATAAATTTCCTCTTGTCAATTCGTTTATTTCTAACACAAAAAAAATGTTTTTGTAAAGCCCCATCCAGGATTTCAATATTCAGAGAGAACTTTCCAGATATCCCACTCCCACCTCAGCCGGTTGTTACACAATGGGTAACCTGGATTCAGTCAGTGGTGTATTATTCTAAGTATTTTAAAGAAGTGGTCACAGTTATTGATAAATTACCTGAAACTGATAGTGCAGCGTGTGTGAAAGCAGTGAAAGATTGTCTGAATGACTCACGAGTGAAAAACGATATTGCCTACATAACATCAAACTTTTCTTTCATACCTGCAAGCATTGAACAATTAGAACGTGAAAAACAATCTCTTTGTAGCCAAATAGCAATAGTAAAGGAAGCTCAAGTGAACATACATTCTGCTTTGGGCGAAACTGGGAAAAAAAGTTAAAAATAAGTGGGACAACGTATTAAATAAGAATGTAGGATTTTCATTGTTGGAAAAAGTATCAAGAGTGATATCGGGGGAAAGTGTAAATGTTCCAGTAAGTATTGATGTTTCTATTGTACCTAATTTAAAATTTGCGCCTCTCACATCAGTTTCGGTTGAAAGAAGTTTTTCTGCTTTCAAAATGATTCTCAGTGACAAAAGGCAAAGGTTAACTGTGGAGAATTTAGAAAAAATTCTGGTGGTGTACTGTGCAGATAATTATAATAAAGTCTGAGCATGGAACTGAATTTCAAGAACTTAAAATAAGTAATCTTGATATCAATAATCATTATTTCATTAGTTTCAATATATTAAATTTGTGCAGCTCTGTTTATAAATATGATATAGTATTCTTTTTTAATGTTTAAACATACTTTTTTGTGCGTATTTTAGTGTATAACTAAAAATTTCAGTGAAAAAAATAAGTATGATACCTTGATGTGCCTAAAATGCCTATTTTCATTAAAATAGAGCCTAATTTTACAAATTTTGAGCTTATTTTAGGCGCCTAAAACTGCAATTTTTAGTGCCTAAAAATCCGATGTCTAGTTATAATATAATATTTCACTGAGCTCCATACACTGAAATAGAAAACCCGAACAAACATTACGGCATTGACTGTGCCGTATTTCGCATTTTTGTGAAAAGCTGTGTAAACTGTGAAATTTCGTTATCGGTTGTAATAAATGTAAATGGCTAAAATACAATAATTTGAATAATAATATGGGACAAGGAGACGTTTGTGATACTATAAATTGTAAGAAAAATAGGTTAGAGTTATCCTTCTTCCGAAAGATCCAGGAAGGTGAGTTCATAGAATATAATATATATTTTATGAAAATAATATATAAACCTTATGTATTTCACATTACAATAGTGGAAGGAAGGTGTTATTTTTTTCAAAAGAACACGATATCGAAAGTAAATACATTTTATGGTCTGCTAGGGAAAGAGTCCGTGATGAGGCGATAGTAGCGATCCTGGTGGTGAGCAACTATCTATGGATGCATATTTCAACTGCCTATGTTTGCATATTTAGTAAGTATTAAGCTTCGTGACTGTATATACTAGACAGTGGCAGTACCCAGTTTCAGCTGCGATACGTGCGCCCGAGCGAATTTCCCTGCTAAATCACACAACTTTTCAGTAGCGGGAGCATTAAATTTCGCAACACTGTATAGCCCTTTACACTGGTGAGCTAATTTAGCCGAAAAGCTACTAGGCATAATATGCCTACTCCACGGATGGTCTCTCAAATAAATAATATCTCCATGCTTGAAAATCACGGAAAGACGTTGCGCATTAAATCTTGTTACCTATGCTGATGGCTGGCACGCTGGTTATTTTGCCCTATTCTATGTCTGTCATATTTGTAGATGATCAAGTTAATCCCATAACAATTCAGCCAAAGACTACAAGTTATAGAGGGGAGCATGGGGCGTAAAACCTATCATGAGCGATAACGGGGTCGCTTAATGGGCCTCATGTTGTGACGTATTAAATGCAAATTGCAACGAATAAACCTGGGTATCTCATAAACTATGGTCTTGAGAATGAAAAGCAAGGAGTGTCGACCACAGCTTACGATTAACTCTTCCGCTTGAGACGGATTAGAGTAGGGGTCGTCAGCACAGAGCACTCTGGGGCTTGTCTCTCTCTTACCCGCGGAAAACCGTAGCTGCTAGCGGGAATGTTCTCTATCCCTCCTTGTTGTACGACATTGCACGGGGGATAGCACTGCGTACCCATTGCACATTTCAGCGAGTGCTGACGACTACTGGATTAGAGTAAGAGTGGACGACGGTAACGTGTTGCACGCCCGTATGGAAACATAAATCCTCTACCAAAGAAAACCGTATAACTCGCCTTTCGTGGGGGGGGGGGGAAACACATCCTCCAAAATTCCCTTATCCAGAGAAACGACAACACGCAGTCGTTAACACTCTATACTCGATTCCCCTTCACACGGAAACCTCATAGCTCGCGTAAAACTTGCTCAACCGAGCAAGTTATCCAATTTGTCCAAAAAACAGCTAATCCACTGTTCGTGTCTCAGACGCAAAATCCCAGAAATAAATACTTCCGAAACACAAAAAACATGAACATAGGAAAATAAAAAACACTTAGGGGAAAGAACACAACCCTTAACAATAAGGATCACCGATCTTACAAATGGCTTTTAAGGGACCCGCAGGTTCATTGCCGCCCTCACATAAGCCCGCCATCGGTCCCTATCCTGTGCAAGAATAATCCAGTCTCTATCATCATATCCCACCTCCCTCAAATCCATTTTAATATTATCTTCCCATCCACATCTCGGCCTCGCCAAAGGTCTTTTTCCCTCCGGTCTCCCAACTAACACTGTATATGTATTTCTGGATTCGCCCATACGTGCTACATGCCCTGTCCATCTGAAACGTCTAGATTTAATGTTCCTAATTATTTCAGGCTAGTGTCAACAATTCACATAATAAAACGCGACGGACTCGCAACACAGATGCGATTTGAGAGTAAGAAATAAAATATAACAAACATATACTACATAAATATACCAAACACCAAACCCTAACAAGTTTGACCTTAGAGAAAACACCTGTCCACTAACCACCCTGTAGCTATCGCACTGTGACGGGGAAGTCACTTTCAGGCCGATGACAAGACAGAAACGTCAGTTGTTCTACATAAATACATTAGACTAGCTTGGGATTAGTAATCATACACTAATTAATAAAACTATTTACAGTACCGCTAAACTGGAGAATTTGCTACGGTAGCTTTGAACCGTGCCGTTACGGTTACGACCAAATTTAACTAAATACACAATGTCGGCAACATAAGGACATGACGTTGATCTGCGGCGTTGTTAGAAGGAGAATTTTTTTATCTCTACCTTTCCTGCTGAAAGTACTGAGAGATGGCACCACTGTTAGCGAAAAGAAGTATCTGCGTAAATATTGCGAGTTGATTACGTGTCTTAGATGAAAGGCTCGCGACAGGAACAGTTTTGCTGTAGTGCATGCGCGGACCTCTCGTGCAGTGGCAGTGTGATTCCTACTTGAATTTATTTTCGTGTGTATATTCCAGATCAAATCAAGAAGACCCCTTCTTGCTCCGGTTACACATCTTGCATATACGAAGGTTAGGTTTGGTTGTTTAGGTTTTTATTAACCAAGTCCGCGCATATCCAGCCAGCCAAGATGATCCTCTCGGTCATGGTCTTATGATAGTTTTTGTTTCGTAATATTCATAAAAGGTAATATGATGAAAGCAGTAAATAATTTCATGGCCGCTAAAGGTTTTCTTCGTAAAAGACGAGGTATTTTCTCTAGCCCACAAATAAAACGGCAATGTCGTCATAATTACATAATTAACGTTTTGGCGAACATTAACCGGAAATTTACTTTCCTTCATTTTAATATTCCCTAAAACACGCCCTTTCCCCCGTTTATTTCGGTGTGATAACCTACTTTATATATTACTGCATCTGCATTTTCTTTTGGTGCATTCAAAACACCGCCGTTGTACTGCATAAACCTTGCACTTGACTAATGGAGTGAATTATTTAAGAATATAGTGGCTAATTTTACTACCACCATTTCGATCGTCTTTTGTTTGACACGACTCGGTACGGCCCAGTGACTAGTGGCCAGCGAGCAACGTTGACTACCGATGTTGGTGTACCGTGCGTATTATCCAGTTGTTGCTACAGTTTAATTTTATTATTACTAAAATAGCATAACACAATTTAATATAAGTTAATACAGATTGATGGAAAATGTAACAAATAACAACACTGACAGTAAAGGGAGGGGGGGGGGATAACAACTTAACAGAACGATAAAAGTCAAAGCTGAAACAATTCCCCCTATCACAAAAAATATAAAAAATAAGAAAATGCTGAAAGGGTTGTTGAATAACAAGGCCTCAATATAAAACTGCAGAATGTCGCCTCGTATGAACTCGAGACACGATTCAACATACATAGGTCTACATATCTCCAAGCCGTAATGATAAATAAACCTAAAGTCACATACTACGAGGTGAAACGAAGAATCTTTGCTCCATTTTTTTTTTTTCAGTCACAATAATAAACCTACAGGGAAAACAAAATATAGACAGTATTCTAAGTACCTTTGACTATTGTTCCACATAGTCACCACCGCGGTTCGCTCATTTGTCCCATCGCACCACTAGTATGGAGACACCGCCAGGCCTCATGTGGCAAATAGGACTGCCGCCCGACAGCAGGCATTCGGGTGGGAGATTATAGAGCATCTACCGTATAGTCCAGACCTCGACCCCAGTGATTACCAGCAGGTCAGAGGTTCATTTCCGACGACCGCGAAGACCGCGTCCGGCGGTGGTTCCGCGCTTGACCGGCCGAATTCTACAACAGCGGCATCTCCAAACTAGTGGCGCGATGGGATAAATGTCTAAACCGCGCTGGTGACATGTGGAAAAAATTGTCAAAGGTGCTTATAACACTGTCTACGTTTTTATTTCCCTGTATATTTATTATTGTGGCTGAAAAAGAAATGGGACAAAGAATTTTCGATTCGCCCTCGTAAACACACCAAGAGAAATCCTAAATTATCAATATCCTATTCCAGTCTCAACACTATATACTCGGGAGAAAACAATAAGTGTAAATATGTGTTACAAACAAACCTGCACATAATAACAGCTGTTTATGGACATTCTTCTCGAGCCTTCCGCCACGCATCCTCCACTGCAATCCATAGTCACATAGCATAGCTCATTGTCTCAAGTCGAAGACATTCAGAATCCAGCCAGGGCCCATATCTCACGTGACCCACTCTCACCAATTAAATACCTACTTTCAGGGCGCGTTCAGTATGTCAAAGATAAAGAAGGTGTTTCAGAGAATAAAAATGCGCAACTCTTAATAACTTGATAGATGCATCTATGCACAATAAAAATAAACACGAAATGCGATCGATACAAAATGATCCTATTAAACAAACTCTCGTACATGGGGTAAGAAAGGAGAACAGGTAAGTTTCGGCATGGCGTGAGGAACAAATGCCACACTTTCTTCCTTCATTATTTCATTCATTCATTCATTTTGTTTTTCATATATTCTCTTAATCATTTACTCTTTCAATAATTCATTCCGTCATTCATTCAATCACCCACTCATTCTATCATCAATTCGTGAATCATTACATTCTTTCGTTTATTCTTTCATTTGTTCGATCACACACACACTCATTTGTCATTCACCCCTTTATTCTTTCATTTATATATTCAGTCGTTTACCCAATCTTCTATTCATGCAATTTCTTTGGACAGATAATTTGAGAACCAATATCGAAACTAATCAGTGACTGAAGTTTGAGCTTTCGTCTTCTTGTTTAACTAATAATATATCTTATAAGACAAGATTGTCACCATATATGTATTACAGTGCAAGTTAAATATTTAAATCGGATTGAGAATGAGAATTACTTTACATATGAATACAGAGTCAAGTGAACGAACTGTACAGTATAATCAATCAAGTATAGAGGACTCATCACAATCTGATATTTCACAATCGCAAGTTAGTAGCCAACATCCTTGTCCTCATTGTGGTGGATTCTATAAAGGTCCCCTCGGTGTTGGTATACACATTAGTCGAGCACACCCTATCCAATACAGACAGTCTATCTTGTCTAGACAATCCAAAACACTACAGTCCAAACCTAGTGAGCCTCAGCCTGGCAGCTCAGTTAGTAGTGACCCACCTGATACGCACAACATTACGTCAGAAGATAGTAATTGCTTTCCCCAAGATGATGGTCTTACTGCATATAAAAAAGAAATGTTAAAATGGAAACTGGAATTCGCGAAGACCAACACCGATGAAGATTTCTGTATTAAAGTTCAGGATTTCCTCAATTTTCTTTCTAGAGCCATCCATTTACTCCCTGGTCCTAGACATCCGGCAGTGCGTTTTTACGAAGCACGACGTCAACGCCGACAGTTCAACAATCAGAAATGCTACAAACAATCCAGCAATCCTGAACGAGCAACCAAGAGGGCTAGAGAAAAGAGACGTGAAAAGTATGAATACCAGAAAACTCAGTTTCTTTATTACAATCAGAGGAGAAAGGCAGTTAGGTCAGCACTTAACGATCAATGCACATCCTGTGAAGTGGATATTAACAAGATCCATCATCATTTTTCTTCACGACTATCAACTGAAAATCTTTGTGAACGTCCAGAATATTCTCCCGTTATAACTGAATCACAGCAAGTTGTTCTAGATAGCACGGAAAATCTTGTTATCACGAAACAAGAAGTTGCATTCGCTGTCAGCAAGATAGCTGTAGACACAGCCCCAGGTCCTGACCATGTACTTGTACGGGCTTTGAAAGACTAAACATGCTATGAGGTAATAGCTATGATAGTGACCACTATGCTGACAAAATCTTTAGTACCAGTTTGCCTCAAACAAGCCAGGACAGTACTAATTTATAAAGGTGGGGATGAAATGAATCTTGAAAACTGGAGACCCATAACGATTTGTTCTGTGGTCAGACGAGTAATAGAGCGAATTCTTGATTTCCGCCTGAGAGCTTTAATTAACTTCTGCGAAAATCAAAGAGGGTTTATTAATTCCCCCGGTACCCTGATAAATACATCAATTCTAGAGTCGGTTTTAGTTGCTGCAAAATCTCAGAAGAAAGATGTAACATTAGTATTTCTCGACATAAGTAAAGCTTTTGACAATGTGGGTTACAAACACCTCCAGAACACTTTGCTAGGACTTGGATTGCCTTCCAAATTATCAAACCTAATACTAGAGCTGCAGAGAGATAATACAACTCAAATATAAACGAGAACGTACAAAATCAAACAAATCACTATCAAGAGAGGAGTTATGCAGGGTTCACCGCTCTGTCCCTCCCTTTATAACATATCAACTGACCATATTCTTGAAGAACTTTCTACTCATGAATTGCAAGAAGAGCATGGATTTTCAGTTTCTCCAGGACTACCAAAGATAACATCATCAGGTTTTGCAGATGACACCGTGATTGTTGCTAGAAATGAAGACTCAGCACGAGTACTGGTTGAACTTTCCATAACTAGATTCAACGAAATTGGTCTCAACATAAACATAGATAAATGCAAATGCATTTCTGTAACCAAAGGTTTTCTTAATTACAAATCACTTGACTTAATTTCTGGCCAAATAATTCCGTCAATTGTCCCTGACGAAAATATCAAATATCTCGGTGTAAATTACCACACTTATACTGTATTTGATGCAGTCAAGTGTATGGAAAAGTTAAAGAACAAACTAGATATCCTTGCATCAACTCCTCTATTACAACATCATCAGAAATATTCTGTGTTATGCAGCTACATCTGCCCTACTTTGATTTATCAGTTTCAGACAACTCCACTGAATAAAATACCAGCCAAATTTCTTTCTGATGTCGATGTTCTCATTAAAACCACATTGAAGGAAATACTCCAGCTTCCCACCGACACACCAGACAACATGCTTTACGCTGACAGAAAATACAAGGGTTTGGGACTATTTAAATCTAGCTGGGAAGCTTTTTTGCAGCATATCAATGCATGTCAGAGCTTACAACGATCCCAAAATACCCATGTAAACGCTTGTCCAACTTGTCTAATGAAATTGGGATTTGTTTAAATAAACTTGGACTTCAAAACATCTCTTCTGATTCACTTCAAGTGAAAAAACTGAGACAAGAGCTCAGGGAGCGAGCATTTCAATCTTGGTGCTCTTTAAATCAGAAAGGGAAAGGCGTCATCCTCTATAAGGAGTTCACTCCCGCCAATAAATGGATCCGACAACCTGATCGCCTCACTAGCAGTGAATGGAGACAAGCTCTTAAAATGACAGTTAATGTTTGTTCGCTGCGTGCTATACCAGGAAGGTCCCGAGACGGAAACCACTGTCGTCGTTGCGTCAGTGAGATTGAAACTCTTGGCCACGTTTTGGGTGCCTGTCCTTTCAGCGAGACACTGCGGAACTCTAGACATCACAGAATCAGGTCTATGATTGCCGAAGTCTTGAGGAAGAAAGGTCTCACTGTGCACGAAGAAGTCCATGGCATCTCTCAAGAGGGATCCTGTCGGCGAATTGACATGCTTGCCATTCCACCAGGCTATATATCCGCCTACATTATCGAACCGACAGTCAGGTTCGAGGCACAGGAACAACAGCCCGCTGACTTCCACGCAAAAAAATGCAGAAGTACGAAGGGAACTTCTTGATTTGATCTTGAATGTGCACGCGAAAATAAATCCAGCTATGGATCACGCTGGCAGTGCATAAGAAGTCCGCGCATGCGCAGTTTGATCTCACAGGCAAGTTCTTCCTGTCGTGAGACCCTCCTCGTTATTTAATTTGTTGTTTCAGTCATTTGTTCATTAGTTCAATTATTGTTTAATTCATTTATTTGTTCAATTATTATTCATTTATGATTTCATTCAGCCAATCACTACTAATTCATCCTTCTTCCTTTATAGCCCGCGCACTTTTTTCCAAAATATACAAGTAAAAAATACAGGTTCTCAGATTATTCGAAATGAAGTTGGCAACATTGCACAATTTCTTCCTGCGTAACTCGTAAGGTGGTATCGCATGGCATTATCTTCCCGTGCGGGTATTTCAATTATTGTTAACATTGTTAAATGGTATTTGGATTAGCAATACATGTGTCAGAATCAAGTTTAAGTGTGATAACTAAGAGCCTAGTTTGTGCCAACTTACTTGTACAGATTTAATGAGTTCTGTAGGAATTCCTCTTGGGTCAGGAAAATGCAACTCCTCATGGACTGAGCTGCCATTTCGTCTCTAAAGAATCTATATATACAACATTTGCATAAATTTATTGAAAGTTGTCTATATTACGTATGTCATTACTTAGATTATATTTTGTTTCTATAAGAAATTTTTATAATGAATCAACCATTCATCCATTGTAATAAATAACATTTAATTTTCCAGACTGAACATTATTTGTTATAATTTTAAACATTTCTGTACTTCTGTTGATTGGCAGTCACCAATCATACTTCCTATTTTCAAACGCTTTTTCCCCCATCTAGAACTTTTTTCTTCTTTCATTTTATATTTAACTATCTTCTTTGTCCCTTCATATTCCTCGAGATTATACAAATCTATTTCATTTGAGGGGACACTATAGTGAAATCAATAACTATCATGCTTATGAAGTTAGATTCACCAAATTTTTATTACTGATATATCTGGTTAATAATGACAAATGTACAAAATGACATCTGTCTATGATAAGTGGTTTGCATTTTATAATTTTGTATTAAAATATTCAATCGCTATATATAAAAAGCCCCTTGCGCCACAATTTATATTATTCTTAACTGATATTCATTTATATGGATCCTTATATACATAGGATCAAAACTTATTATAGGGTTTTGCCGTAAAATAATCATTAAACTACTGGAATGTTTTATTATAAAAGAATATATATGTAATAAAAATATTAATAATCATAACAAATTCCTAGTAATTTACCGATTCACTGTACAGAAAAACCAAATAGTAATATTTGTTCCAATGTATATGAAGAATCATATAAGCGAATATAATGTAAATTGTGGCATAAGGGATTTTTTTTACATAAAGCGATATAATATTTTATTAAGGTATTAATAAAATATAAACTGCTTATCATAGACGGATGAAATTTTGTACATGTGTTATTATTAACCAGATACACCAGTGATATAAGTTTTTGTGAATTGAGTTTTAAAAATATGGAAGTTAGTAATTTCAGTATAGTGTCCCCTTAACCATTTAATATATGCATTAATTTTTTCTTTAATTCATTGATCCATGCTAAAATTTCACCAAACATAATTATTTCTTCTAAATGTCTCTCCTTCTAAAGTTTCCAACGTAGCAGATACAATATATGGACGTATTTATTTCCTTGTGTAAATTCTCTACATCATAATATAATACTTGTAGACATGATTTCAATCTACTCTTATATAACCATTTAATATCGTCTTGATGTAACAAATATAATTTTACGATGAAAGAGTAATGGAACGGAGAAAAATTCCCTCCGGCGCCGGGATTTGAACCCGGGTTTTCAGCTCTACGTGCTGATGCTTTATCCACTAAGCCACACCGGATACAACCCCGACGTCGGACAGAATTGTCTCTGATTGAGTTCCAACTCCGTTCCATTACTGTTTCATCGTATGATGACGCAGAATATCTGCATGGAAATATCATATATACTTCGGTACATTGAAATAATATAAAATATAATTTTATTTTCACCATTTCCCTAATGCTTAACTTCCCTAATGATCAACACAATCAGTACTTCTATTTTTTCCCAAAATAGGAATAATATTTTTCCTATTACCAGAAGATGATCTGATCTACAATTGAATCCTTATTTTACTCTTACATCTTGAATTATAAGTTATGTATTCTGTTTGGATATTAATACAGTCTATGATGGATTTTGGTTCATAGATGGTCTCTATCTCAGTCCACCGCTGTGGAGTAATAGTTAGCACTCCTGACCATGAAACGAGCGGGTCCGGGTTCTAATCCTGGTTGGAATAAGTTATCTGGTTGAGGTTGTTTTCCTGAACTCAATAAGAGCAAATGCTGGGTAACTTTCGACGTTGGACCCTGGACTCACTGCGCTGGCAATATCACCTTCATCTCATTCAGATTCTATATAACCATAAGAGTTTAAAAACGTCGTAAAATAACCAATAAATAATAGATGGTCTGCCCCATTTAAAACTTATGGTATTTCTTTATGTTGGTAAAAAATTACAAATCCTGAGTTCATATTGGTTATAAAATACGTTAATTCGTGTCTTCAAACACTCTGCTATTTTCTCATCATTATTTTGTTATTCTAACATTGTGAAATTTTTTCTTCATACTATCACGTCTGTGCACCTTATTTCGCCTATTTCTTAATCAATTATTGTACGCTGTACGTTTTAATGCAGACCTACATGAATTGTTCAATACTTCAGGTTGCCAAGTTGAAATTATAGGGTCTAACAGTGGTAAGCATGAAAATATTAATTCCGGTTATATTTCGACTCATTTAGTAAGCATCTCGCAGCAGCCATAATAAGGGACCGTGTAATAGGCGATTATTAATTGTTTTAATAGAGCCAAGAATATTTCTTTATGAAGTTTGCTCGTACTTACTGTATATTCTAATCAAAATGGATTAAAATGAAACATTTTCAAACTTGCGACGTTACATTGTGAAAATAAATATTGGGAACGATTTAGGATCCAATAAAAATATATTACAATGATAATAATTAAGCAATAATAATCCATAACGGAATATAAATATACTCCCTAGAATTAAAGTAAGCCGATTCAACTGGGTCGGACAGTTACTAGAATTTCAGAAGAAAGAAAAATTATACAAAGGTTCCAACATTTAAGTTATAGCGTATTGATAATGTAACTACTAAATGATTCAAGAACAATTTGCCAAGAAGACTGATTTGGAAATTGCAATAGAACCTCAGAAGTCAAGGACTTAGTAAATAACACTGGACAACAAATTTCAACTGTTTGTTTTTCACTCGAATGATAAATAAATTTGTATAATTAGCCTATACTAAATTCAAATCATAAGTCCAAAATTCCCTATCACGTAGCGATTTTTCGGGGAATTTTTAACTTATCACAAAAATAAATGAATAATAATTTTAATATTATCGAAACTCTCTATGAAACGGAACTTTATTATTGTAAAATTAGTGTGTAGAATTAAAAATACTGCAATTAGAATGACTTGTAATGAAAACTTGTATGGTTACAATGCAAAAATAAAAAAAACACTCGAGGTTTTTTTTTTTTTTATTTTTTTTATTTTTTTGAAGACATACTTGGTAGCCTATTCACTTTTCACGGTGTTGCTTTTCCTTGACAATAATATGCTGCTGAAAACGTTCTTTGTGTCGAAGTGAATGTAGGAATTAATGCATTTTCAATTTTTAATTACATTGTACAGTATATATTACACCTGAAACTATTACATGCCTTTAGCATGTTCTCAATTATTTCTCTGTAAGTTTCGGCCCTTACATTTCATAGAAAATTATTACACACAGTCTACAATTCCACCCATGCTGCTTACTCTTTATTCAATAGCAGATTTTCAAATTATTTCTCTGTAAATTTCAGCCCTTACATTTCATAGAAAATTATTACACACAGTCTACAATCCCACCCATGCTGCTTACTCTTTATCCAATAGCAGATTTTCTAACATTCTGTCTTGAATATTTTTCTTTCAAATACTGGAAAACTCTACCCTCCCTTTTTCAAGAATTTACCAAATGTTTCGTTATGCCTAACGCAATCTGAAGCGGTGGTAGCAAAATGTTCTCTTTGTTAACTAATGGTTCATTTTCGACGCTTATTTCGCATGTATAAAGCATACCTTATAGGCCACTTTCTTATTTCATTATGATTTTGCTTTTCTCGACTGTCTCACACCCATATAAAGCAGTAAAATTTGGCGAAACCACTCTGCATTCTGGTAGTAACCTTATTACTTTGAGGTCTCCACAAATATGTTACGCTTTTTTTCATACCAGCAGCATGAGCAATCGGTACCTACAGAAGGACACAAGTTACCGCTGTGAAGCAACACTATTTTTAAACTTAACTTCGAAAGCGCCATTCTTGTGGGTCGAAATAACCACTGAACAAGAACTGAAAGGACTACAGTGGACTATAGTGGACTTTATGTTGTCAGCAAACAGCTGGATACATTAAGAAGATTGATTGATTTCTTTAGCCCACCAATGTCATTACAATATAATAGTTCGTCGTCCCTTACAAAAAATGGTAGCAAAGAATGTTCTCCTGTATGCTGTTACTTTGACAGCGGATTGAAGCAAGTTTCAGTCTTATAATCGAGAGTTTAACAGTTCAGATTGACTTTTTGTGATTAAGGTCTCTCCTAAATCATTATATTCAGCTCGGGAAATGAACTGAGGTTCATTCAATTCACCATGGAAATCAGAGTCAAGAATTTTGCATATTGAGAGTCCAGCTTTTAGAATGGATGTGTGAAGTTTCGCCATGTAGGTAACAATAAGGTCCATTATTCAAGTGTCGTAGCAATTTATAGGAGGGAATCGTCATGTTGAACTGGTCTTATAGGCTAGAGAATATTCGGTTAAACTATGACATGTTTTGATTTTGAAGAGAAACCACTTACTTTTGTTAGGCAAAATATAACAGTCGGTAGTCTACCGCTGTGAAGTAACGGTTATCTTGCCTGACCGTGAAACGAGCGGAAGCAAAATTGCTGGGTAACTTTCGGCGTTTGACCTCGGACTCATTTCGCCTTCATTAGCATCATTTCATTAATCATCCTTAATAGTTACAGGTTGACCAGGAGGACGTGGCTCCAGGATCCGCCTACAGGTGGCATCTGCCTGTGGGACTGCACATACCCCAGAGAAACCACAGGGGCTTCAATAAGCAGACTGCGGTTTAAGGGGGGAATGTAGCTTCCTCGGATAGATGGCGTCTAGGTAGATCACGGAATCGACGGTGGCATGTCCCTCTGGTTAAGATGCAGCAGATTCCGGCACATGAATTGTGAACAGATGCCATCGATCTGAAAAGGCTGCAGAGGAACATCACAGGGAAGCGGAGGTATGGTCTCCTGTCAGACCTGGATGCTGTGGCTGAATCGATATGATGGCACCAAGCAGTGAATCATGTGCTTGAAAAAAAGGCAATTCTAAGGACTTCAAAAATCATCCCAATATAAGGAAGTTGCATAATAAGCCTAAAGGTTGCGCTGTTTGCCCAAAGGGCCCTTCTTCGAAGGAAAAAAAAAACAGTCGATAATATGACCACTACGTTCTCTCCAAATTATTGGAACGGCAAACAACATGGACTTCAGAGTATCATTTAGCTAACCTTGTAGGTATCGTGAATATCTACTGCACCATATGCTGTGCCCAACCTTGTACCCAAAGTATAATTCATATGCCTTCCTCGCTGCAGGAGATAATGGTTTCCGTTGTGATTTTACCGTAGGCTATATTCGCCACAGATATAACAAATTTAAACACAACACATATTAGCATTGTAACTAAATAAATCAATAAATACTATCATACACCTGTACATATGCAATTTACCACTATTTAAAAAAAACTCTACCATCTGAACACAATTAAATTAGCCTAACCACGCAGTTTAAAGGAACAAATTCTAAAATTATTATTTACGAAATGCACAGAGCGCCAAACAATTATACTTCACAAATGCGAAAATATTACTGAAACTACATCATTATTGCCACTCTACACTCCCAAATGACATAAAGCAAGAACGAAATACGAGTAGTTACGATGTTCGGAACAGCTATTTACAACATTCATTATCCTTATCCACCGCGCCAAAAACATACAGTTAGGCTGTCTGTAACATGCACAATACACTACAGTAGTTCACCGAGCCGAGAACTGCTCGTAATCAATTTTTCCAAAACTTCAAGTAATATTTCCAAACGGATGTCACTTTCGAAATTATGGCATAAAGCTAAATTAGAATAATATATTTTTATCAGATGCGAATTTCATTGTTGTAAAGTGTAATTAGATAGCAAAGAATTATTTCACATTTTATATCGTGGTTACCCATCGGTGATGTATGTACTGTTAGGTAGCTAAAAGAATGATCTATCATAAGTTATTTATTGAACAAAATTTATACTTAGGGCCTATGTACTTATTACAATCTGTCTTGAAATAATAAGAAAATATTTCTAATACTCGTTTAAAAATGTTAAATAAGTTATTTATATTTATCTAACATGTTTACATGTTTAATGGTATTATGTATGCTGAAAAACCGAAAGGTCATGCATTCCATTACCGATCGGGTCATGGATATTCGTCATTCATCCAATCCTTCTGTTCTCCCTCTAATAGACATGAGTACCAAAAGCATTTTCTTGGGATTAAAGACGACAGGGACGTAGGACTGACATCCCTACTGTCTATCAACTGCTATGGTTATCTAGCGTCTGAGTGAGGTGAAGGTGATAATGCCGAAGAAATTAGTCCAAGGTCCAGCGCCGAAAGTTACCCAGTATTTGCTCTTAATGGGTTGAGGGAAACCCCCAGGAAAAATCGCAACTAGATAACTTGTCCCAACCAGGATTTGAACCCGTGTTCGCTCGTTCACGGTCAAGCATGCTAACCAATGGACTACTGTCATTAATACTGACGGTCTGTAAAAGTAGAAGCCTTAACTCCAGCCAATCTCTGAGCCAATTTAGTCTGTAATTACTGGGATTGAGAAGGAAAAGAAAAACATACTTAAAAGCACTTACTTATATGGATCACAAATAATGCAACATGTCACTTTATTGAGAGAACTCATTTTCGCTTAAATTGAGTGCAATTGTACTCATCTTAAATGAGTTTCCATCAAAAACATTTCCAATACACAACAAATAAAATTACAACCATGCACTGATTAATGCTCTTAATCTGTATATATAACGCTATAATTATATATACCTAATTTTACGCACGAAAATAACAATATGTAGCCTATGCACCATAATCTATTTATAGCGGTAATACATAAAATAATTTTATTCAATTGCAGGAAGGAATTCAAGGACAACAGACACAACTAACCAGCCACGCACCAACCTACGGTTCAGTAGAACAAACTTCAGTATCAGGACAACAACCTCCAGCATTCCCATCAACAAACCCATTCTTAAACCATGCGGAGCAACAACCCCTGAACCCGTTTATAAATCATGTAGAAGCAGTGCAACCTGAGACAAAGGACGGCTACTATAAATATGGAACAGTAGACGACGGTGCATACTGAGCGACAGCAGTTGGTTCATCGATTACAACTTTAGTCAATATGTGGTAGTGATTGTGACTCGACGAAATAGATGTATGCATTACATTATGTAAATGTTTCACCCATTTTTCGTGATACATTTAATTGCAGTTTAGCTCCGATTTTTTTTTAATATGTATATAACTATGTAATATCTGTAAACAAATATAGAAGAATAGTGTAACAAAATAATGTTATATTTAAGAGTGTAATTTATTTTTATTTTGACATCGATAATAAATAAAAGAATTAATTCTTATTATGATGTAAATACGTACAATATACACGATAACAGATAATTGTATTATAATTTCTCTTGTTTGCGTAATAAATGAATTATAATTTTATGGATTACAGTTTATAAATTTGTTTTACTTACGGAAAGTTTCCAAAATATTCCGAATTTACCTCCCCTATTTTGTTAAGAGGAAATCCTCAAATATCGAAGATTTTGTTAATTCTATGCTAAGAAAATAAGAACTGATTCTGAAAGTCCTTTAAAAGTAAAGGATTATTCAACACAAATGCATTTGTCAATTTATACACGACGCTCCGTGCGGACTGTACTGGAACTAAAATGTATCACGGACGAAGGGAAGAAAATCATTACGATGTGATCGTAACGGCAGTGACTCCTCAAGGTAGCCAACCCAATTCTTCTAATTAGTTGTCGTATAAATTTTAGCTTTTAACACATGTTTCACACACTGCAAAGATGACTTTGCTGTAGAAATAGCCTAATACTAAAACATATAAAACTATTAAAGCTAATCATTAAATAAAGAATATATTTTATTACTTTTGCCGGGAAAATTTAATCCTTAGTGCGCATGACTGCAGCACTGCTATTGATGTGTATATGAACGCACACGTCTTATAGCTCGTATGGCGCACTTTATAACATGAACATGAATGGCGACACTAACTTTTGCAATTAAAATAGTCGTACTGATAACGTGCTATTAAACTTTTCTCAGCTTCACGTATAATAAACAATATTGACTGATTATTTAAGTTATCATGAAGAGAGAATGTTACAATAGCATTAAAGAAAAAATTAAAAGAGAATGACAGAAAAACATAAACTGTTCAACGGCCTAATTTTTAAAGAAAAATTTCACGAAATATATTTAACAGTAAAGTAGCCTATATAAAATTATGGTATTTATTATTAGTTTGAAATATATATTTCGCGAATTGCCGACAATGTTATTTCCCGCGGTTTGTTTAAATTAATTACCCGAAGGATATTCAAATATTATATGTATTATGTAGGCCTATATACATACTTCAAAATTGTCTCCAGAACTTCGATTACACGATTTGTTTATTTCAACTATTGCTTAATTCATCATGATAAGGCAACATATCAACAAATATTAAGTTACAAAATTACTTGAAATTCTTCTAAATAATTCATGAATTAGTTGCATAAATTCACTAATATAAAACTTTCATAATTATTTCTGTAAAGTCAAAATAATTTAATTTGTTCATTAAAATTATATAAAACATTCACATTATCAAAATAAATCTAATGAGTTTTAAATGAACATAAGTTAGTTTATCTAAAGTGGACATTCTGAGATTTGCTTAAAACCTGGGTATTTATTTTGAAAGCAATGACTGTTCCGAAGGAAGAAACTGATTAATTTTCTTCTAGTCCGTAATCACATTTGTATTATTATTATTATTATTATTATTCTATTTCATATTGAACGTGACGTTAAAAAGATAGTACAACACAAGATTAATTATATGTAATGTTTTAATTACAATACGTCGCCATCATTACGGATATGCCTTTCGATACATATTTAAAACAGTCGAAAATACTGTAGTTGAGTATAATATACAAAGGAACGAAAATGAATAACAGTGAAGAACAAAATTTTCCACATTATATTCTATTAACTAAACATAAATATGACATTGATTAAAACGAAGTTCCTACTTGTGAATACTAAATATTTAACATTCAAATACTTTTTCTTGACATTAGAGTTGTTTCAAAATCATCGACTTGAAAAAAAAAGTTCAGCGTGGATCTTTTCCAAGTCCATCTAATACCGAAATCACATATCTACAGTAATTGTTTTTAACACGGTCCCCTTGTATAAAGATATTAATCACTGCAATAAAAAGCATAAAAATACATTATTCACATATTAATCAACAAGTCATCGTTATTGTTGGAATTACCTACACAAAGAGACGACACCCCAGATGGCAGGGTGGTTTCTTTCAAGAATTGCTGCGAAGCACACAATCTCTTAAAATGCAAAAACAAATATAAGGATGGGTCAACCAACATATTCTGTATTCCATTTGATCAGTGTTGTAGTACAATCACAACCTGGGCCATGAATGAACAAATGAAGTTATCTAACTAATGAATGCATTGCGAGTTGCATCAGCGCAACACTCATATAAAACAATGCTGTAATTTTTGTTACAATTTTTCCGCAGTAGTACGAATAAAAACTCTCCATGCTTATATGTATGTACCATACATACATTAATTTTACGTGTAGCTCATTCATAAGAGTTATTTTTAATATAACTACATGAGCAGTTAAATAATAAGATTGTGTAAAAGATATAAGCTGAATGCAGAAACCCTACGTATTAAGTTGCACAAATACCATTTTCAAATAGTTTCGTATTTCATAGTATGTATGCCAATGACTATAATCTTATAATAAGATATTAGCTACAGTTATATAAATTTAAATATAATTTAATGAGTTAACCACTTGAAGATATGAAAGATAGTACGGCATTTCCGAAAGAAAATATTGCGCCTTCTATGTCAGTTAATAAGTGTAACCCTATGTGCTGCAGTCTCATTGCGATATCTCGTTCAGTAATGAAGCTCTTTCGAAAAATTACTAGAACAGGAAGGTTATAAAAATTATCGCGGTTCTTATAGTGCCTCTCTAGATGGCTTACAGTTAGTAATATGTGCAAAATTAACCTACAAGCTGTTAAATATGTTTGTATACAATTTAAAATTAATAGATTGTTAAGCATAGTTTACAATTTGACGTCATAGTATATCACATATGCTTCCACAAATGAGTTTATGCACAGGCTACATATTACTTAAGCAAGTTTTGCTCTGAAATATGAAGACCTCGAATGTACTCTTTCTCAATAAAGTTTAATTCATCATGATACGTCATTAGAAGATCGACGCATTAAAACATTTCACAATCCTTAATAGTTGAAACAAATATCTGTACAGAAAATAAATATTTATGCCCTTCTTAGTCCAAAAATAAAGTTTGTTCTAAATTGTTTATGTAAATCTGATATATTACTTAAACCTGAAAATGATTTTAGAAATTCATTTTTGAAAAGAATAGCTCATGTACATAAAAATAGACATACAATATTTGACAAAAATATCTATAAAACCTAATTCTGGTTGGAATTTTGTACTGGGTGAAATAGATCAAGAATCATGTAAGGTTGTTATTTTATTGTACAAATAATAGTACAAAGTAATTAATTCATATTGAAATTAATACAGTAAATGTTCCATTACCCTCCTGAGTGTCATGATGGATTACAGCATGGTAAGAATGCTAATACCTACCAGTTATATATTTCGCTGTCTACGTGAAATATGGACATGGCTTAGTAGGAAAAAAGAGAGTTTAAAGAGCGGTTTGATAAATTCAAAGCGTATATCCATGCCTATAACAGATTTTAGTATAGGCGATTACCTATATTTCAAACCAAAGTTTAAACTCTTCGTCCCTGTTCCAAAAAAAGTATTCATAAATATGTTGACTTTTAGATGTAGTTCTCAATGTGAAGGTTGTCTGCTTAAATGTCATAAACATATAGGACATCGATAAGGTCGTTATTTATAAGGAAGTTACTTCTAGTAGAGTTATATTATTTGAAGAATTAATTAAATTAAAATTATTTCCTGCCAATATACACAATAATTCCAACTAAGTCCGAAATATCCCTTTAACCCAATAAAAAGAGACGAGGTTAACATGCCTTTATTGGCAGATTAAAATATACCTGTAGGCCTATATAAAAATCAGCACACTAGACATATTTTATGAATAAGTAAAATAACAGTTCAGCTATCACAATTCATGTCTATAATGTGAATTCCTAAGACAATTTAAGTCGACAACCTTTAAAAAATATAACCTTATATCAAATGTATATACATATATTTTGAAATGAAAAGTAATATTATTAATATATACAAATATATATATAATAATATTATCAAAAATAAATGAAGGCTGGTTATAAGTAATTAATTTGTTTAATTTAAGGTCTATCATGAGATATTTCTCTCAAAGGCTGTGGTGACAATAATAAATGTAACTTATTAGTTGTAGAATTAATGTAAGTGTTGTGGCGTGTAAGGAGCAGCTGAGTGTGTCTCTATAGTTCTACTAATAATGTAAAATAATGAGTATGCATTGTTATAGAAAAGCATGTGTATGTATGTATGTATGTATGTATGTATGTATGTATGTATGTATGTATGTATGTATGTATGTATGTATGTATGTATGTATGTATGTATGTATGTATGTATGTATGTATAGTATGTATGTATGTATGCATGTATGTACTGTATGTATGTATGTATGTGTGTATGTATGTATGTATGTATGTATGTATGTATGTATGTATGTATGTATGTATGTATGTATGTATGTATGTATGTGAACTAAATTTTTGTGATACGTGTGTCAAACAATATAATTTATTTCAGGACTGAGTTATAGGCCTGTAGTTAATTTAACATTTTGTGATTTAATGCATATAAATTAATTTTCATCCGTTTAATATTTTTAAAGGAAATAAAAGTGCTAACCCTTCTAAAGAGAAAATGAGTAGTGGAAGATGTATCGATGTGAATATAGTGTAAAAACGGACCTATTATGAATACATAACGTGTGACAGACACTTCTTTTATCATATTGTTGTCTTGATGTCTTAGTTAAAAATGTTTGAATATAACATTGATAGGGTAATCGTATAAAACAAGAATATTATCAGTATGCATTTAAAAAAATCTGTGATGTTTTGTGTAGGCAAATCTTGCCTTAACTCTTATAAAAACGAGACCACATTTTGTTTTCATTATTCAAATCTCAGTACAGTTGAAAGAAGCCTTAACGTTTTGATATAACAATAAAATTGAAATCACCTAAATCCCTTGGTTATGTTCATTTAAATAAGTCAACCTATTCATTTGCGTCTTTTCAACTTCATTTCATGTTTTGAATTTATAAAGTGAAACATATAGTCATTTTCTGAATCTGAATATTTTTAACGATTTATTTAATTTTCGTAATAAGATTTAATATGCAATGTATAAGAAAGTGCACATAATTTCGTTTTTATGTGTATTTTCGTTATTTCCTAAATTACATGTAAAAATACTTATGAAAGTTAATTTATATTGTCAAACGTTCAGAAATGATCGGTGGTCGTTCACTCCACTGTACTATATCCACATAACGATATAACTGTTAGATCATTGTTAGTGTTTTGAAAGTTGACGGTGTTTTTATAATAGTAATAACGTATCTTATTAAGGAGTAGGCCTACATACTTCTGCGACTATGCAGTGTATTCATTTCAACGCAAGGTTACGTGTTGTGAAGATTATAAAGTACTCGTACGCAGGGGAGATCAGACTAAATTAGATCAATACATGTTGTTGCCTAATTTCATGCAAGTAGTACTTACACAATAACATCAAAAAGTCATTCTTTCTATAGCCTAACTTTATTTAATTTTTTCAATGGAATTTGAAGAACGTTTCAACAATAATTCCTTCCCAGTTCAAATATTTATATAATTCATCCTAAGTCTTATTGTCCAATCCATAATGCCCAACAAAGTTATAGTCTAAAACTGAAAATGTCCAGAAACATAAAGTCCAAAATACACAAATCTCCAACAGAATATGGTTACATATTAAAATGTCCATAATTATGCAAGTCTAGCTTTTCAGGTAAAGCTCCCTGTGAAATTATTCAAGACAGTACTATGTTTGTATGTCATAATTAGGGGGCGGATGTTGATGAAAAGTCATGTTCTTACTTTTCACATTAGGACGATACCTATTAACATATAAATCCTTTTTATGTTAATATCAACGTAAAAAATTAATTTCTTATATTGCATTTTTTTTTTTCATTTTTTGAACTTATAGGTCATTTTTACATTTTTTCTATATTTTTGGTCATTTTTTTATATTTTGAATAACTTTTAGATCCTTTTGAATGTGGTTTAGTTTCTTCTTTATGTATAGGTCTGTTAAATCTTTTTCTAAGCAAACAGATCAGTAGTAGGCCCTACTAGTAATTACCTATTGAACAAGTGAATAACAGTGAAGTTTGAGTGTTATAGGTTGGAACAAATTCTAAAGTCCAACCCTCATTTCACTGAAGGCTTCATCTCACACAATATGAGTAATATAAAATGCTTAACAACAGCTTAGTATAAGTGAGGGTTTTGACTGCTACTGTTCTTTTGACGGTATGAAGGTATCTTTAGAATTTATATTTGAAAGGGGGGAAACTTTCACCATTTCCTGGACAATAGGACGTTGTGTTCCCAATATCGTTCGGAAGGGATGTACTACAGTAGACAGTATTTTTAATACAAAGATTGCATGAATGCAAGCTCCGCCCATAATTTGTTTTGTCATTTACAATTCCCATCTGGGAGATCCGGTAACAAAAGTGAATAGGGGAAGGAGAAGGAGACGGAGAATGAAGGTACTGACATGGACCCTGATTGAAACACATTGTAAACCCTCAATAAAGTCTATAGTTTTCCCTTAAAACTTTCATTTTGTTGCATGCTCTTTTCCTTTATCTTAGTCAAATTCCAGGAATTTGCCTCCTGTCTCCGACATTTGCAGGACAGTCATTGAAACAAGGTGACTAATTTTTTAAAAGTTGTGGTATGAGTACGGTGAATAATATATAATTGTCATTTTCTTCTAATTTCATGTCATTTTTCCATTATTTTAAGGACATTTTATTGATCATTTTAAGTAGTTTTTAGGCCATTAACATCCGCCCCCTAGTCATAATCCAGTGAGGTGACTGCTTATGTTGCTATGTAATTGCAGAAATAATAAGCATATTGTAAATTACAAAGTGAGTGTAGCAGAAGTAATGTTGTCCCAGAAAAACAAGAATAAATTGGTAAGTTCCGGCTACATGTACCACTCACTATCATTCTAAAAGTCGAGATGGTCTGAAACTTTATTTACGTCGTTCAGAGAGACAGATTTATAGTGTTCGATGTATTATAAATTCAGACCTAAGCAGCGTTATAGTATTAAAAGATGGTAGAGTATATCACCTACATGAGGCCAATGGAGCGGATGTGGAAGTGAAGAAAGTATCTGCCAGAATTAAGACCAGAGATCAAGAGCCCCCACACGAGGGTCCATCAAGAATCATTCGCGATGTAAATGGAGAAAATATAAATGAAGAGGTCCTGGAGAAACTTCCTGATAGAACGAATCTGAGGCGAGCTATAAATAAGGAACAGAACCGCAATCGTCCGCAGAACATAAACACCTTACAAGACTTGTGATACACCAACAATATGTTTATACTTTTAGAGAGGAAAGTGTTTTACTCCATAACTCTGGCAGAAATACTGAAAGGATGATTGCCAGAAACATCGAAATCTGTGTGTTTCTCAGTCCGTATTTACTGATGGCACTTCTAAGACGGTATCGCGTCAATTCATACAACGTTTTACCGTCCATGGTATAATTCACGACCATGTATTCCCATTAATGTTCAGTCTAATGGAAAGAAAGACTGAAAACAGTTACATTAAAATTTACGACTAACTCAAAATGGAAGCACAGCAGCTATATGGTCATGATGGACTTTGAAATAGCTAACCACAATGCAGTGCGCCATAGTTTCCCTACTGCAAACGTAAAAGGAAGTTTGTATCACTTCACTCAGGCATGTACCGTAAATGAAGTAGCCTGGGATTACTTGGATGTTGAGGAACCTGAGATGAGACATCAAAATAATGTAAGAAATGATGGCGTTACCATTCATTCCGCTAGAAGATACTGAAGATACTTACGACATGCTGTTTGAAAATCTCCATGATGAACTTTTGGAGTTAGGAGAATACAGTGAGCACACTTACATAAGAGGGCGTCGCGGTCAGGAAACACGGAGAGCAGTACCACCTGGGTTTCCTCCTTCTGTTTGGAATATGTTTCAAAACAACAATTGACGGTATCCACAGGACAAACAATTTGGTTGAAGATTACCATTCCAAATTTCAAAGAATGGTTTCCGCTCACTCGCTCACTATGTGAGCATATGGAGATTTCTAGAAAATATACGCAAGGAACAGAATGAAACAGAAAATTCAATAATACAACTTCAAGCAAGTCACATAAATATTAGGGAGCCAATAAATAAAACATAGCAACAAATCAAATGAGAATAGAACAAATTGTTAGGCGATATGAAGAATATAAAACCAATGGAAATTTACCAACGTACTTAAGGGCCATATCTTATCATTTAAAACAATATAAAACAAATGGAAATTTACCAACGTAGTTAAGGGCCATATCTTATAATTTAAAAAAATATAATGTGCCTCTAGATGATGAGGAAGTTCAAAATTTATGCATAAATATGTATGAAATAAAAAGGACATTAATATATAACCGATATATAAAGCTGAGTTTTATTTTATGGACATTTTCTGTATTGGATGTTTAGTAACAATGGAAATTTTGTTGAATGGACATTTAATAAAGTTGGACATTTTGTAGATTGAACATTTATGTACAGTGGCTCCCATTAATATTCGGTTTGACTGGCATGTAAGATTAAAATAAATACACTAATTATTTTCAAAAAAATTAATGAAAATAAAAATGTGCACTATAATAAACTTAAAAGTATACTCTCCGTTATATTACACAGAATGACAACAAAATGAAAAAATCTTCTCTGTTACATAAATAAAAAATTATAAACATTAATACATTATTTGTGATAGAACATAGTACCTCATTAATATTCGGTTTGTTCAATTCAATATTTTGTTGAATACCCCTTTTGCCTCAAAACAGTCCTCCAACGCCATGACATGCTCCTGGATAACTTCGTAGTAAACTGGGGACTAATTTTCCTCCATTCTTCCGTTAATCTCCGTTTCAGTTCTGTCTTGGAAGTGATAGGAGTTTGTCTGATCTTGCGATTAAGTTCCTCTCACAAATTCTCAATCGGATTTAAATTCGGTGATTTGTGTTGGGGTTCGGACAGTTGTATAGAAGCCATAAACACACTTTCTCAGCTGTGTGTTTAGGATCATTGTCCTGATAGTACTTGAAACTGTCTTTAATTCATAGACTCTCTTCACTTCGTTTTAAATTATTTCTCATAATGTCCAAATACACATGCTGATCCATCCTTTTTCTATGAAAACAAGTTCACCAAATCCACCTGCACCCATACAATTCCATACCATGATGTTGCCCCCACCGTGTTTCACTGTTGGCAACAGATTTTTTTTTTTCGAGATATTCGTTTTCCTTACGCCACACATACTGTTGTCCATTCGACCCGAAGACGTTAAATTTCTTTTCATCAGCAAATATCACATCGTACCACCAGTTTTCCTCTTTATGGACATGTTTCCTTGCGAACTGAAGCCGCCTCTTTTATTTATTTCATTTACGTAAGGTTTTCTCCTACATACTCTCCCATTAAACCCCTCTTTCCTCAAATCTCTCCGAATTATTTCGGCACCTACCTGCTTGCTAAACTCCTCACGAACATATGCTGCAAATTTCGTTGCATTTAGTCGAAGATTTTCTTTTATTTTCTTCAAGATGGAACGGTCTTCACGTTTAGTTAATTTTTTTTGCTGCCTTTTCTGTGGTATGGACTCGATTCTGCCTTCGTTTCTGTATCTTCTCACTATATCACCAACTGTATTCTTATTCACACTAATATTTTGGCTATTTTTGTGTATTTTAGCCCCTTTCCGTTATGATGGATCACAAAAGTTGTGTTGTTTCCTTTGCGACTCATTTGACGACCTGTAGACTAATCCAACCTCGCCTGGGTTGTGCACAACTTGTAGACAGAATGATTGCACGTTCGCTACTGAACCCTATATTGATGTCAACAGAAAACGTGCATTGGATTGAAAGCAAAGAAATCAAAACCGAATATTAAAGAGAGTCAACTTTGATGTTACTTACCGATTATTTGTTATTACATCGTGAATATTAAACTTTCGATGTAAATTATTTAACGTTATGTACAAAGTGTTTAAATAATGTATCTGCAAGGAAATGCAGGTTCTCTTGAACACAGAACAAAACAACAATAGCAAAATACTGTAAAATCAATCACGAACCGAATATTTATGGGAGCCACTGTAGGTGGACATCTTGCATTGGACATTTAGACTCAGGATAATATAATCTCACGACTAATTTTTAACACTCAATTTGAATTCAGACTCCTCTAGCACTCAACTCCTTAAATTAATGTAGATCCTATACTGAGTAGAAAGAAACACTGCTACCTTTGTGGTACGCTACATATTATTATGAGTATGTGGCAGCATAAACTTTGTTCATTCGAATTTCATCTAAATGTGTGGCATCAAAACTTATGAACCATTTACAAAACGCGTTTTCAGGATGTAAATAGGCTAAGTCACATTGAGTAAACATTCTACTGTTAGTAATTACAGAAATGTTAATCTTAGACATTTGCGATACTGTTTCGGAACGCAAAATAACGTAATGTTACATACCTGAAAACCTAAATTTTCATAATTTTCTTTCTTTGCGTCGAACCTCGAAACCTTTGGTAGATATTTTTGTATAAACATGAATTTAACACTTCTTCGAAGGGAGAGATTTAAAGAAAAATAAATCGTCTTGTTTTAATTAAGAATGATCACGAGGATCCGGAAGTAATAAATATAATGAATTAAAGACGAATATTGTTATAAAAATAAATTGTAATAATTAAGCATTGTTGATATCAATAAAATAAAATCTTAAAAGATAAAATTAAAATTAAACTTATAAATAAAAGATTTTAGTTAAAATTAGCATATGGCATATACTTAATTAAGACCTTCTGAGTGGCATAAATGAAATTGTATAATGTGCATAGAATCTTTAAGAATTTGGGAGATGATTTTTTGAGTTTCAAAAGATAATATAGATCATTGTTTTAAAAAATTATATGTACATTTTGGTAAAGAACCCCGCGCACCAAAAAATAAAACTGTTACTGACCAATTGAAGAAAGGGATGTTATATTTGGCACTAAGGTAGGGAATACAAGGCTCATAAATGATCCACCTTCCATGATCAGCTTGATGAGCTTGGTTGAGATCTCTCTCAATACGTATAGTTGGATCTATGATAACAGTCTTTTGTTGTTGCCTGTTTAATGCTATTATATCCACTCTTCTATGAGAGACGTCTTCAGGAATGCAGTGGACCTCTTCATGAACTTCCCAACTCTTGTTCCAGAAAGAATCGAGATTATAAAAGTAACTAGTGTAATATCACAAATTTAATTATTTTGTCCCAGTGGTGTTCTAAATTTCAAAGTTTATGTAAAATTATGGCACTTTCTATGTATATTGTAGTGCCGTGATGCATATCAATAGAACGAAAATGTTTCATTTCTTAAGTCGCACAGTTTATTATTCACAAGTTTTCACTTACTTACTTACTTACAAATGGCTTTTAAGGAACCCGAAGGTTCATTGCCGCCCTCACATAAGCCCGCCAGCGGTCCCTATCCTGAGCAAGATTAATCCAGTCTCTATCATCATACACCACCTCCCTCAAATCCATTTTAATATTATCCTCCCATCTACGTCTCGGCCTCCCTAAAGGTCTTTTTCCCTCCGGTCTCCCAACTAACACTCTATATGCATTTCTGGATTCGCCCATACGTGCTACATGCCCTGCCCATCTCAAACGTCTGGATTTAATGTTCCTAATTATGTCAGGTGAAGAATACAATGCGTGCAGTTCTGTGTTGTGTAACTTTCTCCATTCTCCTGTAACTTCATTCCGCTTAGCCCCAAATATTTTCCTAAGCACCTTATTCTCAAACACCCTGAACCTATGTTCCTCTCTCAGAGTGAGAGTCCAAGTTTCACAACCATACAGAAGAACCAGTAATATAACTGTTTTATAAATTCTAACTTTCAGATTTTTGGACAGCAGACTGGATGATAAGAGCTTCTCAACCGAATAATAACACGCATTCCCCATATTTATTCTGCGTTTAATTTCCTCCCGAGTGTCATTTATATTTGTTACTGTTGCTCCAAGATATTTGAATTTTTCCACCTCTTCGAAGGATAAATCTCCAATTTTTATATTTCCATTTCGTACAATATTCTGGTCACGAGACATAATCATATACTTTGTCTTTTCGGGATTTACTTCCAAACCGATCGCTCTACTTGCTTCAAATAAAATTTCCGTGTTTTCCCTAATCGTTTGTGTATTTTCTCCTAATATATTCACGTCATCCGCATAGACAAGAAGCTGATGTAACCCGTTCAATTCCAAACCCTGCCTGTTATCCTGAACTTTCCTAATGGCATATTCTAGCGCGAAGTTAAAAAGTAAAGGTGATAGTGCATCTCCCTGCTTTAGCCCGCAGTGAATTGGAAAAGCATCAGATAGAAACTGACCTATACGGACTCTGCTGTATGTTTCACTGAGACACATTTTAATTAATCGAACTAGTTTCTTGGGAATACCAAATTCAATAAGAATATCATATAATACTTCCCTCTTAACCGAGTCATATGCCTTTTTGAAATCTATGAATAACTGATGTACTGTACCCTTATACTCCCATTTTTTCTCCATTATCTGTCGAATACAAAAAATCGTATCAATAGTCGATCTATTACGCCGAAAACCGCACTGATGATCCCCAATAATTTCATCTACGTACGGAGTTAATCTTCTCAAAAGAATATTGGACAAAATTTTGTACGACGTCAACAAAAGTGATATTCCTCGAAAGTTACCACAGTTGGTTTTGTCCCCCTTTTTAAAAATAGGTACAATTATGGACTCCTTCCATTGTTCTGGTACAATTTCCTTTTCCCAAATAGCAAGTACAAGTTTATAAATTTCGCTATATAATGCGCTTCCGCCCTCTTGTATTAATTCTGCTGGAATTTGATCGATACCTGGAGACTTGTACTTTTTCAGATTTTCTATCGCAATTTCGACTTCTGAAAGCGTGGGTTCGGGTATAAATGGCTCAGCAGTTTGTATTTCAATTTCGCCCCGATCATTTCTATTTGCCCTATGTACATTTAGTAGTTGCGCAAAATAGTTTTTCCATCTGTTTAGGATTGATGGAGAGTCTGCAAGCAAGTCACCATTCTCATCCTTGATCACGTTTACCCTTGGCTGATATCCGTTCTTAAATTCCTTTATACCCTTATATAAATCTCGAATGTTTTTATTCTTACTATTTGTTTCTACCTCATTCAGTTTTTCCTTCAAGTAACCTCTCTTTTTATTCCTAAGTGTACGACTTGCTTCCCGTCTTTCATTGAAATAATTATCTCTCTTCTCCTCGACTGGATCCTGTAAGAATTTCAATTTTGCCTGTTTCCTTCTTTCTACTACCATGTAACAATCTTCATCAAACCACGGTTTCTTTTTCTTAGTTTCATAATAACCTATGCTCTGCTCAGCTGCAATTTTGATACTATCTCTGATATTTTCCCACACGCTATTAACATCTAATTCTTTCTCAACTTCGTCGGAACTTTCTAAAGTGGCAAACCTATTCGAAATTTAGACCTGATAATTTTGCTTAGCTTCCTCGTCCTTTAATTTCAAAATATTGAATTTAGTAATATTAACTTGTTGCTCTACTCGCTTGGCTACTGATAATCTTTCTCTTAATTCTCCAATCACCAAATAATGGTCAGAATTACAGTCTGCACCCTGAAAGTTCGAATATCTACTATACTAGTATGTCTCCGTTTATCTATCAAGATGTGATCTATTTGGTTGTGTGTCAATCCATCTGGAGAAGTCCAAGTATATTTATGTATATCCTTATGGGGGAATGTTGTACTTTTGACAATTAAATTTTTCGATGTGGCAAAGTTGACTAATCTAACTCCATTGTCACTACTAATTGCGTGTAAGCTCTCTTTTCCAATAGTTGGTCTAAAAATATCCTCCCGTCCTACTTTAGCATTGAAATCCCCCACTAAAATTTTCATGTGATATCTAGGGAAATGATCAAAAGTATGTTCCAATTCCTCATAGAAGCTATTCTTTATATGGTCGTCTTTCTCTTCTGTAGGGGCGTGAGCATTTATAACTATGATGTCGCACCATCTACCCTTAAGTACTAAATATGATAACCTGTCACTGATAAATTCGACCTTTTTTACTGCTGATTTTATTCTTTTATGAACAAAGAATCCTGTTCCTAATTGGTGATTATTGTTTCCTTCCCCATAATACAACAAGTAATCTCCTATTTGTGATATGCCATTCCCATCTAACCTAACCTCTTGTACTCCTACGAAGTCTATTCTATATCTAGCTAGTTCTTTAGCTACTAATGTTACCCCTCCTGTTCTATAAAGACTAGTTACGTTCCAAGTGCCAAATCTCAAAACCTTATTCCTTTGCTGTGGTCGTGCCAGAGAATCAGTCCTATTCCGAGGCTTATTATAGGGATACGTAACAAGCTGTTTTTTACGGTGATGGGTTGTTAGCCCTTCGCCCAACCCCCAAGCTGGAGGACCACCCCTTATCGGCTGTCCACGACTGCTTATTCAATATATTCGCAGCTACCCTCCATATCTGGAGGCCGTCTCCTCTATCCGCAACCAGAGGACGCGCCATGCCGTGGTGATAGGGACCCACAATACATGGACAAGTTTTCACTGTAAAATAAAATACTGTATTACGTTTTAAATTATTGTCTACTGTAACACGCAATTTTCACGCGTAGGCATAATGATAAAATTCATCCATAAACTTCACAAGCACACTCTGAACTCTATCTCTATCTCTCTCTCGCTCTCTCTCTCTCTCTCTCAAATGCTATATAATGAATCATATTAATTTTCATTAACACAACGCCGCTTTTCCAATTTGTTTTTAGACTCATCCTTAAAAGTAAATTTAACTAAATTATCTTTCGTGTGTCCCGCGCTGTAGCATCGTTCCTAGAACGCGAGTTACTGAATGAGTGTTGGTTGGAGTGCACATGTGGAAGGAATTTTCTCATGACCGGTGCCCACCCAGGATCGTGAATTTGGGAAGCTGCGCTAGGTAGCGAAATCCGGTTTCGAAAACAAGCTATATCGGCTGAGGGCATCATCGTGCTGACCACACGTTACCCCCGTATGATTGGGGGTAAACTGCACTGATTTTGAATGTGATAAATTGCATTGGATGTTCTAAATTGCACTTTTTCTCATTTCATTAAGTTTGGCCAACATGTTTGCCCGGTCTGTACACTCTCGACAATGGATACATCGCCTTGCTTGAATTTGGTAGGGTTTGTCTTCATGAATTGACTCCTTCATGGCGTAGGCTTTTGCTGTCTATTGAAATTGATATTTGTTTTTGAACAGACTCCAGTCACTTTAGTTATGTGTACTCTAAAAATCGGAATGCCTTTGTTACTCTTGCTACTAGTAAGAGAGGAAGAGATTTACTCATTATTGACGATTTTACATTTTAAAAAGATAGTGAACTTAAATCTGGTGAAGTGAAATAGGGATGTACACTCCGAAAGTGTAATGCGAAAATATATGTGGTAGGAAGCAATAACATTGTTAAAAGTGAGTTAGTTCATAACCATGATAAAGAAGTAAGTAAGCCAGAACGCCAAATTGTGAGTGCTGTTGCAAAACGTAAAGCAACGAAAGATATATCTTCGCGGCCGAGCAAAGTGATTCGTACAATTCTAAGAGAACTTCCTTTCCAGAATAATAATTCCCTTGACAATAATGATTTAAATCGAATAAAATGAAATGTGTATAATGCACGCAGGAAGATGTATCCGAAATTACCAAGCAATCGAAATAAAACTCACGATGCAAATCTTTCAAAGCGCGTTGTAACTAATAAATAATTGTGTGCACAATGACAAGGATAGCAGTATTGTTATTTTTAGTTGTCATACAAATTTGGTACTTTTATTAAACTCTTTTTCAGTGTATATTGATGGAACTTTCAATTATTGTGCTAAATTTTTCTGCCAATTGTTCTATTCATAGTTCCATTAATGATCACTACATCCCTTTAATATTCTGTTTACTTCGCGATAAAAGTAAAGCTTCTTATGAAGAAGCATTTCTTGCTATTTGTAGCAAATGTGAGGAGAACTTTAGTAAGTAAGCCTCCTACAGTAATTTCAGATCTCGAAATAGCTATTCATGTTGAAGTAAAAAACATGTGGAAAAATGCTGAAAATTTTCTGTGCAGATTCCATTTAACCAATTCCTGGTAGAACAAAATTCAGGGGTTAAGTCTAGCGTGTGAATACAAAAACAAGGATTCTATCACTGGTCAGTGGTTACATTGCTTATTCGAGATGCTTTACTTACACCCGGATGAAGTAGGGGATGCGTTTGTGCATGATCTGATTCCCATACAACCTGAAACTGAGTCTGTACTACAATTTTCTTTTTGTTTAGTTGACAATTATATTGATGATGATGCGCCATTTCCACCGAATATATGGGCAGCAAAGTCTGTGGACATAGGTCGGACAACGAATGGGTGCGAATCTTTCCATTCGCATTTCAACTCTTCTTTTAAAATCTTCTCATCCCTCTATACATATTTTTTGGACCAGTTAATCAGTCTTCAGACCGAAAGTTACATAAAGATCAATAGCGTCAATACACCACATTTAGGAAAAAATTCACACACTAAGAAGAAACAAATTTATGTTGAAAGATAATTTTTTTTTTTTATTACGAGGAAGGAAAAATTGATCGATTCAGATTCATAAAAAATACATGTTTTAGCTTTGCTAAAGTACAGTACAGTATTAGTGTTGAGCAAGTGTTTGATAATCAACACGCATAATAAATTGAAGTGGTAGTACAGTCTATGCAACAAACATCAGTCCATAACTTCAGTACAGTTCGTATCTTCTACTCCTCGGTCATCCAGTGCAGTTTACATGATAAGCGATTAACCCGCCCGGTTTCTTTGCAGCGCAGTTTACTATTTTCCAGTGCAATTTACAATCGCCCTACTGATTAGATAATCTTTCACCTCTGCTGAGACATATGGAAGTGATAGCCTTGGCCCTTTATGAGCTGTCGTCCACGGATAACTTATCTCTCATATTGTATATTGCAGTCCTAGAATACGACTTCATAACTGAATGTTGATGGCACATTGAAAATAAAGTATATACAGAGTGTTAAAAAAAAGTATCCGATATTTTAGGAGGTGCTAGTATGCGTCAAAACAAGAAAATAATGTCTAATAAATATGGGTCCTACAACACATGCTTTCTGAGATCTGAACACTTCTTCATAGGAGGTGCTCAATCTGACGTCCATTCATGGCAATGCATTCCTCTGCCCTTTGGCGTAAGGAATCACGCACTCTTTGAAATTTACCTGGTTTCTTCATGTGTCCCCATAACCAAAAGTCTAGGGGATTTAGGTTGGGGAACGAGCAGGCCAAGGTATGGGGCTTCCCCGACCAATGCAGTGGTCCTGAAATGTCAACGTCTGGTGTTCACGCACATTGCGGAGAAAATGTGCTGGTGCGCCATCGTGCATGAACCACATCTGTAGTCCTGCTGAGATGGAAGGCGATACGTTAATAAGAAAGTCCTGAAAGTCTCTATGGTAGCACGTATGGCCCTATTAATCTATCACCAAGAACGCATGTCCATACGTTGATTGAGAATCGGTGCTGATGCTTTGTTTCTTCAACTGCATGGGAATTTTCACCAGCCCATACATGCTGATTACGAAAATTCACAACACCATCTCTGCTGAACCCCGCTCATATCCGCAACCAGACTTTTGTTTTCTGTATTCCTTGCGACGTATCATTATTCCATGCCAAGGGTGTCAACTACGGTATGATTTTCTGGCAGTCTGCTATATTGTAGGGCAGCGATATGCATTGCCATGAATGGACAGCACATTGAACACCTCCTATGAACAAGTGTTCAGATCTTAGAAAGTATGTGTTGTAGGAGCCATGTTTATTCGACATTATTTTCTTATTTTGATGCATACTATCACCTCCTAAAAAACTGGATACTTTATTAACACCCTATATAAGTTAACATATTTTATATTCATTAGTACGCATATATGTCAAACTGGAATTCATATTAATACCACACACATTTCTATTGTTTATTTTTGGTTATTCTCTTTTGAATGCAATAACATAATCACTTAATGACTTAATTGGATGTCGTACAGACCTGTGTAAATAGAGTCCATACTTACTTATTACTTTAGTTATTATATTGAGGCTCGAATTTATCTTTAATACAAATTAATACTATAAATTAACTATGGCAAGATTTTATAGATCCACCATGAAACGGTATTCGCGAAAGCACTACAATTACTGATATGAATGTTTCTTTCGACTCTGTAATTCGAAATCATGTATCTATAAAAGATATACACATATTATAAAAGAGTACATTTCCAAATAAAATTTATATTACTGAAAGTTAATATTTTTTTGTATCTCAACAATACATAATATTATAATGAAACAGAAACGTTCATCCTTACGTTCAGGCGAAACGAGTGCAAAATATCGATAAAAGTATTTTCACCCTCAAACACTACTGTTTCACTTTGCATTCAACTTATAGAAATAGGGTATATTCCTACACGAATTAAAATACTATAATGCGTTTCAAGAATAGAAAAGGTTGTCTCGCCGGGTTTTTAAACCAGTAGCAGGTCAGTTTTGCAGGATAGCGTGAGGACTACCGAACGTTTCAAAATAACCTTCTAAATCCTGGAAGAACACTCGTGTATGAATAATGTACTGCGTTATTCATTATAATCGCAGAATTAGGTGGAATATTAGGAAAAGCTGCTCCTGAAACCATTTTTAAAACGGTCGCTCTCCATTTCTTTGTAATAATCCTTAGTTAAACGCAATTTTAACAGTAACCCCTTTTTTTTTACAAACCCGTGTTCACTACCGACATGGAGTACTACCACAGTCTAGTATATACAGTCACGAAGCTCAATACGTAGTAAATATGCATCCACAGATAGTTGCTAACCACTTGGATCGCTACTATCGCTTCATTACAGACAATGCGAAATAGTACCTGCTCAGTCTATTGTTCCTAGTACCCTCATAAACTCAAGCTTCGTGACTGTATATACTAGCCTGTGGTACTAGTTTTAGGACTAACCCTGGAACCTTTACCAATCGGCGCACGTGGAACTGGCTCGTCATCACTAGTTGTCCATAGTTTATCTTTTGTCATATTCACATTTACTTATCCACGTTCCGTTGCTTGGTTGATCTGAAATCTTTATTTGCACAAATTAACTAATTACGCAGTGCAACTAGTTCCTGACGTTCCGTCAAATATTTTTGAGCCAAATTATTCTTCTTATAGCGGCACCCAATGTTTCTCATTATCCGCCAGAGAGATGATCGAGATGCAGGGAGAGAAACACAACTTCTCTTTGTTAATATATCATTCGAGCTTGGAACGTAACCTTTTCTACACAAACTTAAAATATTTTTATATATTCTTATTAGAGGACCTCGCCGTCCTCTATTGAATGTCAATGACTTTATATAGTCATTACTTAGATACTTATTAGCGGAGAAAAATTCGTTCCGGCATCGGGAATCGAATCTAGGACCCTCAGCTATTTCCATCCGAGCTATGCTGGAACCCTACCCGCAGCGCCGCGCCGGTCGAACTGTCCCATGTATCATAATTGCCTATTATTTGCATTTTAGACATATCGAATGTATGCAGAATTGCACATTTAAATTACTTTTTTGCCCGTTCCAACAACAGTTCTAGAGAACTGTTAACATTGACTTATATAAATTAAAATATTTCTTCCCAATGCATCGCGTCTAAATTATCTATAGGTATTATTTTCGGAACAACTCCGCGGCCGTTTCTCGTTGGACTTTTCAATCGCCTGTTTGTTTCTTCTTAAGAATTCACTAATTCCAGTCGATTTAATATTTCTTTCATACACTTAGTGACGGATATCATAGGTTTAACGCACCTCGCATCGTCATATTCTTTCCGAAAATACTCCTGAACTCGGCACGTAAGCTCTTTATTTTAGGAGCGAATATGGTTCCCTCTTCCTCCAATTAAGTACATGATAAAACTTACACTTAACAGTGCCGTTTTTGACAAGTTCACAAGACCACGATTCACACCAAACTGCTTGAAATAGCAAACTGGTTATGACTGTAATATCTGTATGCAATAGGAAGCATCTGCGACTTTCATTTTAACTCTCCCTAAACCTGCATCAGAAACACTAATATGGTCAAGTAGCCTCTAATATTATTGAGGTCAACTCTCTCTATTCATGAAACGCCCTATATGAGCACTAAAAATTTCTTTAAATTTTCAAAATACAATCTATAATATACCTAATTTATCTAATTCTAGTGTGATCAACAACACACAAATACACCGTGTCCCGCTTAGAGGGCTTGAGAAATAAATGCTCACCATTTAAAATCATATAAGATACTGCTTTGATTTACATCTGACAAGATGCAAAAACTGTCCAAATTTATGCACCAATGGTTTAAAAACAGTTGCATATTCATGCGCATGCGCACTAACGTTTATCGTGGAAACAAGCCTGGCGCCATTCAGTAGAACATTCCGTCATTGGACCATTCCCCTTCATCGAGGCGACAAACAAAGGGAATATGTATCGGGACATGTGCAGAATTTTTATTGTTGATCATCTCTCTCAGGATCGGTTTTCAGCAACATGGGGCTCCACCCCATTACTATGAAGCAGTGTGTGGCTTCTTGAATGCAAACTTACCCAACAGGTTGATCGGAAGAGGAGAACCCTTTGCCTGGCCACCTTGGTCAACCGACTTGACGCCCATTGACCTTCCTCGGGGCTTTGTGACAAGTGTTGTGTACCAACGTGATACAGTTGACACTTTGGAAAAACTGAGACAACACATTATAAATGCAGCTCGCTATCACCCCACAAATGTTACGGAATACTTGGCAGAAGGTTGAGTACCTTTTAGATGTCTTCTGGGTAGCTCGAGGCGCACACATCAAGTTGCACTGATCATTCTCCGAAACTCGGAGAGTTTTTACATCAAGTTACACAAAAACTTAAGTTATAAAACATTACTTGTACTTCAAATTAGCACTTTTTTCTCGGTCCCTCTAAGTGGGACAAGGAGTATGAAATCGAAACAGACTCGCTACTCATTGTAAGAAATATCAATACACACATAGCTTTTTCCAAATTGGTAACCCAGTGCGTGCCTTCGAATGTTGAAGTTATTTCATATTTTTAATTTCCTAATATTCAAATGATCTGTCTCAAACAGTTAACTAGCTTGTAAACTCATTCAAACCAACTTTCTAGTGAAATTCGGTATCCTTTTACTAAATGATTATTCTCTCACAATTTATGTATTCGTTATTATTATTCAATTAATTTTAATTATATAATACAACAAATTAATGGTTTATTTCTTCTCATCCGAGCTTGAAGTCGACTATCAAAAGTTCATATTTACTCAGCTTAAAGTGATATGTATGATAATATGCATTGGCTTCCTAAGTGAGTAAAATTGAAGTCGGAATATTTAATATTCACGACTCAACTGTAATTAAAAACTGTACACAATAGTTTGACTTCTGACTTTACTCGTTCCCGCTTATACCTAACAAGTCATGAGATAATCTGCACTCCATATGCCTATTGTTTTACAGATAAAAGTATACGCTTCATAAGTCACAACTAGAGTCCTGCGTTTGGTTACTTGAAGTACAAGTTAGGTGCACTTGGATTATAGGCCTACTAGCTTCGCTTGGAACGGAGAGTTCTGACTCATCTCCCCGTTTCGTTTTCTGTGTTTACATCTGCTTATTCTTATAGGTATTGAACAAAGAGAATAGTACTCAACGTACAAAATATAGTCACGTGGATTTAATAACAAACTAAATATTTATTTAAAGCCACCTTATGAGCAACAGAAGATTATTCTCATAATAAGTAAAACGCATCTAATTCTATAGATAGGCCTACTTTTCTGTTTCACAATATATTTTTCATTCAAAAGGTAAAAACAAATGCTAATTACTTTTTTCCTATTTACAGAGTTTTGAATATTTAAACTGAACTTTTTAAAAATAGATAGATATATGTTATTAAAACGATAACGAGCTTAGAAGTAAATAATATAAGTTATTGAAAGGATTTAAACTTGAATATTCACAACTGAAAATGAGTTAATATTGAAATGTATGACATATATTTCGGTCTTGATGTTTCAACTTATGTTAATTTAGAAATGTTTGTAGGTTGTTTTTGTCTCCATTTATTACCGTCTCTACTCTCAGATTATATAAATTGAATAATAGGCCCACTTGTTTTACACGTGAACGTTGTAACAGGACACAGCCTATGTATGTAGGGGAGAGTCGGGTAGTATCGAACATCGGGTAGTATCGGACAGTGCGTCTCTTTCATCTACCACCATATGGTAGTACCTGAATGACATGGTTAGGTTTCTCTATCCGACATCACAGAAACGTAACCATGTCAATCAGGTACTATCATCGCGTGGTAGATCAAAGAAACTCACTGTCCGATATTACCCGATATCCGATACTACCCGACTCTCCCCTACACATACATAAATAAATAGCAAATTAACAAACAAACAAAGAAGCAAGCAAACAAAAAAGAAATAAACCAAGAAGCAAACAAACAAACAAATAAATAAAAAATTAATTAATTAATGGTGGAAATTACAATAGTAAAATAAATCACAGTAAAAAAACAACAAAATTATTTACACGGACTACTTGCTTCACGAGTCTCTACGCATTACGAGTGAATGTAAACATTTCTGCTTCTTCCTGGATAAAATACATTTTCTCCTTTCCTAATGAAGTGCTCGCTGCTGAATCATCCTATTAGAGCACTGATATTCAAGAGCATAGTTTGTTTATTTTGGCATGTTCACTGAACAACAAACCTGAAGTGTGTACGCCGCGCTATACTCCATACATACCCACACTGTTACAGATTGCTCGGAGTCTCTAGGCAACCAAACGCATGACTCTACTCATAACTAAATTAAAAATAAATATAGACATTTATTACTCTCGTTTCTTATTCCATAGGCGATATCTAAAAGTCCCTATTTATTATTATTATTATTATTATTATTATTATTATTATTATTATTATTATTATTATTATTATTATTTGAAACGAAGATGAAAGAAGAAACTAATATTAGTGCAGCATATATCTAACAGTCCTTAACATACAGTAAAATCTTGTTAATCCGGACTAACTGGGGGATAAGTTGACCGGTTTAACGAAAGTTCGGATTAACTGAAATTACTAGAAAGTGCATTAAAACTCCGTTTATAGCAACAAAACACGTTTATTAATGTGTGTTTAAAGGACATAGGCCTAAATACACTATACAGTACAGTAAAATGTAAAACAATACATACAATGCAGTACATACATGATACCCATAATTATGATGATTTTCTTTGTTTAATACTATAGGTGTAATATTGTAATTTTGTCATTACATAGTTCTATTGTATAAAAGTCTTAAAACAAGGTGCTTTCATTTTTCCAAACGCGCCGTTTTGTTTTTGTGTCCGGATTAAGCGAAGTCCGGGTTATCGGGGACCGGATTAACGAGGTTTTACTGTATTTGACTTGTTGCTACAAGATAAATTTTTGTCAATCAACAAAAAAGGTCATATGAGCTAAAACTTTGCTGCTGAATATGAAATACCAAATTAAAAATAATAAAGCAGTATTTATTTTCAATGGCATATTATTTACGTCACTAAATTGTGGATCCAAAATTATTTATATACAAAAATAATAGCCTGTATAATATAGCCACTTCGTTTACTTGTAACATTAGTTATTCTTCTTATACTTTTTTTTTTCTCTAGTACGCCATTTTCATCTCAAAAGGCAAGAATTATTCCAAATAGCCTGTATATAAACAAATGTCCCTCTTACTCCGAGAAAAGTGCTTAAATAGAGGATTTTCGGCTTTAATTATACCATAATTGTTCATTTAAATCAGAAACATAAAACTGTTATCATTGAAATTTCTATTCAATATTTTTGTATTTTATATTTTAGTTAGGCCTAAAAATTGCCTCTGAATATAAATGGGCTTACATGAAATTCACCCTTATATTTTTAGCATTAATTTATTGATCATATTATTACATATTTGTAAGGTTCTTCGGAATTCCCAGTGAAATTCATGTTAGCACAGACAGTCGTAATTGGTGTTTCAAACTAAAGTAATACAATTCTGTAGACGCTGATCCCTTCCACGCTCAGGGATGTGTACTGAAGAAAACCATAACAGAATCTGTGTGTTCTTATTCATTATCAACTGCAGTGATAAGAAATGTTGTTATGCTGTAAAATAAATAGCCTCAAATATGTACCTATCCCAATAGCAATAAAATGATCTAAAATATTGTGTACATGTGTTTTAAATGGAGAGCAGTTAGATAAAGTTATTTCAACTGAAATATAAGAAGTAAAAAGTTATAATTACACTTATTGATGTAATTATTACAATAATTCACAACCAATGCTGGAAGATAAAATATTCGTGAAATAAAAATGTAGTACAACAGCAACAATTATGATAACTTTTCAACCTTCAAATTTAAGAATCATTCTCTAAAAATTATGCGTTAAAAATTTGGACAAAATATTTTACATTTTAGGTTGAAAGACTATCTTCGAGCACTGGTACAATTGACAACTTAATATCTTATTGTTTCGGTATTCTATTTTCCTGCTTTTGTCTGGCAATAATCGGATTGCGCATATTTGCTGTATTTACGCAATAAGGAGTCCCGATCACATGATTTGTCATACATCTAAATGATTGTCATAATAATGTCACAGTGTATTATTTGTATGTTCGGATATTTTATGTGTGACCAGTCATTTCCTACGATTTCTTCCAGTGTTATGATTTTAATATTGTTTTAACATGGACTGAATGTAATTTCCTGGATAAAACATGTTTTACAATATTGTGAGTTATGATGAGAGTGACTTGTAAAATTGATAATGAGCAGATATTTCACATTGTATTATCAGTTATGTTTGAAATGAAACTGTTAGTGACGCAAACAATAAAAATTGGATGAATACTTTCCTATAATTGAATCGCTACAATGTATTTCAGCCCATTTTTATAAGTTGAAGAGAAATTACTATTTTATGTTGGATATGTCGTCCATTTAAGAACACAAATCCACTGTAGTATTTCAAAAGTATTATAAATTAAAACATAAAAAATTATAGAATTTGACAACCATTATACTTTGCTTAATTCAGATGTCTTGTTTATATAACAATTTAGTTAGGTATGAGGGGTCAGTATGTTTCCAGGAACAAAATACCTAGTATCTCTTAAACCACAGAAAGAAACACAGGCTGCAAGATCATGCAACTGTACATATTTTGTCAACTAACGACATAACAATGCACAATTGGTATAACAAGGGAGTACACCTAATGAACATTTAGATCTCCTCACACCCACTTATACATTGAAATATGTAATTAATTAGAACGGAAAATTTATTAAAGTTTTCGGATTAGCAGATTGTATACTGAGGCTATATAAATTACTCAAAGCCAAAGACATGTCAGGTACCATGTGCGTCTGAACATAAATTTAGACTCTACAATGAAACAAACGTACACAGAAAAGGTGCAGTAACATTTTAATTAACTTGGCGTACTTATCCATGATTATTTAAGGAACACAAATGAAATCGACGAACATACATGTGACAATACTCACAGTAAAAGAGAACATTACTTGTCTTGTGTACATAATGTGAGTTTTCAAATCACATAGTAATGGGGAAACGGGCCAGAAATTCAAACTGTGAATAAATTAATGGGTAAAAATACAACTTTTCAGCGAATGATTACGAATAACAAGTACATGCCACGATATCAATAATATTCGTATAGTATATCATATTAAGATGTTATATTAAGATGCAGTGTTTTCGTGATAAATGAGTCGTATAGTTCCTAAAAGTGTAAAAGTGTCTTATCCACTTTTGATGCTTTTTCACAAATCAAGAAAAACATTTTTCACAGTTTTTGTTAAAATAAGAATTTGTACACCTTTTAAAATAAATATTTTATAGTATATACGTCAGGTTACTTTGTTCTGTAAGGTTTTTATTTAAATGTTAAAATTGGAGGAGGCAAATTTTGGAAACAACATAGTTGGATAAGGCATGATTTTGAAAAAATAAAATCTTCAATGTAAATTAAATTTTGTATTACAAGACTTCAAATCAAAAGTGATACATTGCTAATGAAATAGTTTAAGGTAGATGATTATTAAAAAAATTGACAGGTTACTAAAAAAATTCAAAATACTCTTATAATGAAAAAGTTTTCAAATGTTCTTGAGCACAGAACTGATTCAGAATCTGGTTCACCACAACAGTCAACATCTGATTCAACTTTCTGGGCTTCACAGCACGATTTTCATCCAAGAGGTTCATTTAGAAAGATAATCCGGCCTGATTTTTCTATTCGTCGCCGAAATGTTTTGTTAGAAGGTTGTTAACATCATTTAATTTTGCTTCTTTAATGATGTTCCTTTGCGAATAACTTGAGGCTCAATATAAAAAATGCTGTGTTCTTTTTTGACAACAGTTCTGTGGAGTATGGAGTAGCCAAGTTATAGCACACTTTAGGAGGAACATCAACCATATTTGAAGGGTTTCTAACCATAATAGGTCAAGTGACATTTACTAAAACCGTAGAAAACAAGGGTTAAAATGAAGTTATTACCATAATTCAATGGAAACATATAGCAAGTAATATAAAGTATACACATTCAAACTAAATGATACGTCAATCTTCATTAAACTATGGTATTCACTTAACTTTAAACCTTGCTTCCTCCGTTTTTAATAAATGGCGCTTGACCCACTATGGCTCTGAACCCTTCATTTCTACTATTAAATTTGGTGGGAGAGGAATTTTTTTGGAACATTATTTTGTGACGGGATAATGTATAGGCCTATTAATCATAGAGTGCAGTACTTACCTGAATGTTCGATTTTTCGGGATGGGATAAGACACATTTTGTAACTGTAGGACTCAAATACATTAAATATTTTAACTATACCAACCAGCGTTTGTATTGTTTAAGTATTGAATAGTTGCTGAATATACGGCTACTAAATGTCCTAACCACGATGATGGTAATATTGGTGGATGTGGTGACGGTGACGATGATGATGATGATGATAACATATTTACATATTTACTTGATGTATTGAAATTAAAAGTAGGGGAGAGTCGGGTAGTATCGGACATCGGGTAGTATCGGACAGTGCGTTTCTTTCATCTACCACCATATGGTAGTACCTGAATGACATGGTTACATTTCTCTATGCGACATCACAGAAACGTAACCATGTCAATCAGGTACTATCATCGTGTGGTAGATGAAAGAAACTCACTGTCTGATATTACCCGATGTCCGATACTACCCGACTCTCCCCTAATACCTCAGCAAATATATAGGATGGCTCTAAATTAGATCGAGAAACTTCGGGATCGAGTAGATAACTTTTAAAACACTTTTCTAGCAAAATTACTGTCGGGCTATCTATTTAAATGCTCCTGCCATTTTTTAACATACTGCTTAATACTCGTCACGGTTGTTAACACACTTCTCCAACTGTGACACCAGGCGAGGGATATTGGCTCCACACAATCCCTGTGGACTGGAGGTAACCACTATTTTATAGCATTTACACCGCTTCGTCGTAAGAAAATGTGATTCCCTTAAGACTTTTCTTCAAATCTCCAGAAATACGGAAATCGCATGGAGATAAGTCTGAGCTTTAAATGATGTGTGGTTATGTTTTCCTGAGAAACCTTTGCAACTCATCCCTTGTTGATCTGACAATGAAAGCTTCAGCATTGTCATAGAGCAAAATCACTCTTCTTGTCAAATAGACCTGGGCGTTTATTCCTGGTGATTTGTCAAAGATAACCGAGAATGTATGTAGCCTACAGCACTCGGTATTATTACGCTCCCAGAAATTCCAATAGCAATGAATCTCTGTAATCTAAAAGAACTATAATATGATTTTTCTTGCATTTCCTTACAGCTTCAGATTTTTAGGGCAAGGATATCCGGTATTCTTCTATTCCATGCTACATCGACGGGAATGTGGCTCAAAATGATGGCACCAGGACTCATCATCTGTCATAATGCGATGCAAGAACTGACCACCTTCCTCCTAACATCGCCTGAGGTTCTGTTGGTATATTCTCACACCTTTGGCTTTTGTGTTCATCAGTTAAAGAGTGTGGCACGCACTGCGAGCAAACTCTGCAATATTGCGGGTGTTTGTGGAGAATTTTATGGATACTTTCCTAGCTTATATTCAGTATAAACTAAATACGCTTATTGTTACTCTCCTATTCTCTCGAACAAGAGCATTGCCATGGCTGAATATTGAATTTAGTGTAATAACCTTGAGCTCTTGCTCTGGTCGTGGATTGTCTTGTAAAGGCATTCGGCCAGAACAAAACTGTGCACACCAATGCTTCACAGTCGATTTTCTAGGTACAGTATGTCTCTCCATACTCTATTGCAACCATTCTATGATGGAATTCAGCAGGTGTACGACCTTCTGCAGTCAGAAAACGAATTACAGCACGATGTTCACTTTTGAACGCTTTCATCTGGCAAATTCACTTTTCTTTTTTAATTTATTCGGAGCAACAATGGCAGATATATGCCAACAACACCTGCCAATAGAAAGTCTATAACCATAGTTGTCAATGCCCCTAAAGCGAACTTGAGCCGATACTTCTGTTGAACATAGTAAGTCTCAGCCGTCAAGTAGTTGATTTTTATACTACTCGTGAGAAAATTAAAAGAATAAGACAAAATCTTCAAATTTACAATCCACAGAACAAACTACAGAAATAACAACAAATCTGATCGATCACATGTACAACAGGTGGCTAACGATATTCTATTATAGGCCTACATTGGGAAAAAAAAAAGATAAATATGTATCACAGAAAATATAGTTAAAACAAAACTTTGAGGCCGTAGGGAACTAAAAAAACTCCTACTATGCTGCTGCTGATAATGGTGATTGTTATTATGTCTGTTGGTGATTATTATGATTATAAAAATATTCATCTACGTGTGTTTCACCAAAAATAGTGTAGGCAATATTTGTGCATTATTTTTTCCAACATCGAATATTATGTGCAATTAACCACACAATTGAAACGGCAGTATTATATAAAATTAAACGAAATTTCACACGTTATCAGAACTCAAATGAAGTCTGAACACATGGTACTCATTTATTTCTAATTGACTATAACAGAATATATAATGAATAATAATAGAAAGGTCGTTCTCGGTGATCTATTGGTCACTTACTTTACTAGCCTTTGGACCTGATGTTTGCGGGTTCATACTCGCGGTAAAATCCGGGAGATAAGTGAAGACGGGAGAACCCGTAATAGATTTACATGTAGAAGAATCCTGTCCTTGCTAGAGGGCTTCAGGCAAAATTTCTGGGTCATTTCTCGTCTACGTCGAAATTTGAAGATGACACAATGAATATATGCTTAGATTTATCCCACACTCCGCCCCTAAACCATAAAATAGCATATTAATAGCAAGTTAAATTACAGACGGCTTTAGTGTGTCCACTCAATCAGAAAGACTTCTGTACGAGTAAAGCTGTTTTCTATGGGTATTAAACTGTAATAGATAAGAATTCCACATTCATACATACAATTTCGGTTAATATTATATTAGATTTTTTGTATCAGAATTTTCCAAAACCTTGACCACTTATATTCCGTCCATTTATATATTAAAATTTATCTTGCATTTCGTAACGTCCTTCATTAACATTATGCGTGTACCAAGTTTCATTAAAATTAATTAAGATTAATTAATAGCCGGGTAGAAGTTATTAGTGAGGGAAATTTTCTAGCATTGATGGAAGCTTGTTTTACTTTTCGGAAATCGCGTTAATTGTTCAATTTCACCACTACAAAACTTTCTTTGATATAAGTATCACTGTGATAGTCCACAATTCAAAATGTAATAATTTTCACTGAATATCTGCATAACATAAACTAATGTGAATGAAAATATAGACCTGTATACTGTGCATGGTATCTGACTTCGTCTTAGGCAAAATTAAAAGCCATAGCATCATGCAAAGTGTTTTGTTACAGTCATTTATATTGTGATGTTATGTTTACAGAAATTTAATATTTTTTGTCATATTCTGGGCGAATCTTCGAAATAAGTATAAGTTTTTACATATAGTAATGACAGAGACTTGAATAATCATTATAAAAATAATATTTAAAATGTATTAAGTACATTAAATTGTACGTAGGCTATATAACACATCTGAAATGTTATTTGCATCATACTTATTTAAGTCTCTATCGTTATATGTAAAATATAATATTATTATAGTATCTATTTATAACTGAACGAGTTTGAAAGTGATGTATACGAATATATTATAAATCGTTGTTTCGTGTGGTTATCTTGAGAATTATATATTTGAGGATAAGTTGTTGTAATTGACCTTAACTATGGTTGTTCTAACTTTAAAATAAAATAATATTTCTTTTTTATTTAACGAAAATGTTATATTGCGTTCAAATTGATTATGTAACATACTGTTTTATATTTCAGGTACGAAGAAATACACAATGATCCCTATGAATTTTTACCATTTGGCTGAGTGGTCAGACCTTCAACCTTTCACACAAGTGGTCCGGAATTTGATTTCCTGTGACACTTATGGCAGCCAATATAGCAGTTGGGGTTTTCCTCGGTGTCTCCCGTTTCACCACGTTAGGAACCACATAATTCCATAGCATTCCTCAATTCCTCGTACGAGTGAGATTGCCTGATCGAAAACTGAACACGTAGTGAACCTTAAATCGCGTTGACGCGATAAGGGTACAATTGAACCGAGTTTGCTCGTATTGTAGCAACAGGTAATACGAGTACACTCGGACACCGACAACCGACATGAGTCGACTACGACCGTGCTCAACTTTTACGAGTATTCTCGGATGCGAATGTGACTTAAATATGGCGGCGGATAGCGGAGAGTTGAAAGATCTGGCTCAAGAAAATGGACAGGTTGTGAAACGGTACAATTAGTCGAGCTGTAAGAAACAGAAAAACTGATACGGGATTTAAGACTGCATGAATAAAAAACAAGGATGCGCGGGCCTCTACAGTAAAGCTTAAACCTCAAGAAGAAAATTGTAGGTCAGGTTTAGCGCCGAAATATATTTAATACTAATTATTAAGTACTTTGTTTATTTTAATATTCACACACACAGTACAAAATTACTATATCCTTACCTTTTTAACACTATACAGTGCGTTTCAAAAGTTACGCATATTTTCTGCTACAGCTAGATGGAAATGTTTTTCAAAAAACGCTCGGACATGTCAAACAGTATATTTTAAAAGACACTTAAAAAAAACAAACCATTCTCATATCATTGTTGTGCGAGTTGTGACGTCATCGGAAACATTTTTAATTGACACCCCGTATTTTTCTGTACACCATCTGAAAGATTTTATTATTCTCCATAGTTACACAAGCTATCAATTGTTTTATTCAACAAACGTTGCTATGGTAACAAAATAAATAGTTAAAATTAATGTGTTATAGAAGCAAATGTTCAAAATGTTGCCCATTTACGATCTGACAATGTGAAAAACGCAGAACAAATTCCTATTTCACATTTTCAATGGCTGCTGGTGATATTTATCTACACTCCACTAGTATTCTTCTTTTCAACTCATCAAGATCAGCAGACTTCGTACCAAATACCTTACATTTCAAATCTGCAGTGCTTAGGAAAAGTGACATAAGTCAGTTTCCACAAACTTTTTTTGATGATTTATTGACAACTTACACTGGCTTATGTCGATTTGATTTTTTTCTGTATGAATTATTGTAATGGGAGAAATACTTACGTATTTTTTTCCAAGCGAGCAGATGTTCCGTAAGTTGTCAATAAATTATCAAAAAAGGTTTGTGGAAACTGACTTATGTCACTTTTCCCAAGCACTGCAGAAATAACATCATAGAAATTAATCAAGAGGGGAAAGATCCGACGAAATTAATCAAGAGGGGAAAGATCCGACGATCTTGCAGACCACTCTACAAATTCTCTTTTTCCGATCCATCTATAAGAAAACACTTCATTCAGATATTGCGTATAGGAGCAGCATAATGAGAAGGATACCAGATGGAATCATTAGGTAAGTCTGAATCCTGGAGGTTTGGGTAAAGAATGAAAAGGGCTGGTACTAATCTTCACGCAAAAATTCTTAATGCCGGTCCCCATTAAGTGTAAAATCAAAAAAAGTAGGAACCCACAACTCTGCATCCTAGAATCCCCACCCATACATTTACCTTCTGGGGAAATTACGTGTGAATTTCTACCATCCAGCGTGGGTTAGTTTATGATCAGTACCTGCAATTTTGTCTACTTACTTCTCCATTCAGACAAAATGTAGATTCATCACAGAAAAGCAAGCTTAACAAGTCTCTATCGCAGAGATTGGTAATTGCCTCACAGAATTGCAATCTTCTGTTTCATTCATCTTCCATTAGCTCCTGCAAGGGCTGCATTTTATAAGGAAGATATTTATTAAGATGCAGCAGTCTCCAGATGGTTGTTCTCAATACATCAAATGTAGATTGTAATTCAGTAAGTCAAGAATGTGGGTTATCTTTCACTGTTATCAAAATGTCTAGCTCCAATTCTTCAGTAGTTGATGATGGTCTACCAGATCTTTGGACATTCTCACATGACCATTTTCATTGAATTTGTTTTGTATTCTATTCATAGTAGATTGATAAACAGGAGGTCGATCTGGACGTGTTTCATTGAAAAACGCACATACTTCATCTTGTGTACCATTCCTGTCACCATATCATTAAAATCTCAATTCTCACGTACACTTAATAACATCGCTATTTTCTATTAATTTCTACGAATAAACTGCTTCCATAATACCAGGAATCCAGCTATTTATTTTGTTATCATAGCAACGTTTGTTGTACAAAACAATGGGAACCTTTCGCTTGTAGTAGCAGAATTCACCACCAGAGCGCACCAGGGGCTAACCCGGTCCCACATGGCGCGCTAATGTGCTTCTGCTTCGTTGTTACATGACGATGACATTGCTGGAAGTTTATTTCCGAACATAACTTTACGCTCTCTACTCATTTATGCAAAAGTGTGAATAATGGAGAATTACGATGAATGGAGTATAAGTCAATTGAAAAATGAATTACGCCGAAGGAAAGCGAGAATTCATGGCAAGAAAGCAGATCTTGTACAGAGGTATGTTCCTAGACCTAAAGTTTTATATTATTACATTTACGTCATTACTAAATTGAGGATTGGATTGAATTTAAATTCAGTGAAAATATTTCTTATTTAAAGTCTGATATGTAGGGCCTAACATTTGGTAAAAAAAAATCTTGTTTCAGGCTGAAAGATTACGATGTAACCTTCAACCAACGTGAAATCATTCCTAGTGAAGATGGTAGGCCTACGTTCGAAATGGATTTGCCACATCCTTCTTTGTATCGGGATATTAATAGCGATACTGTACTTCCTGCCATATCGGACGACTGCATTAAGGTTTATTTGCAGCTGTGTGAAAAACGAGACTGTGATATGGGGATGAAAATGTATAATGAAAAATATTTATTGTGTGTTCGTATGGCATCAGTGAATACGTTTTCTTTTGTAAAAAGCAGAGTTGCATCTTCATATAAAAGTAATATAGTTTATAATGTTGATGTGAAAGTGAAAGACTCTTTAATTGACGAATGTGAATGTGAATGTGCAGCAGGAATGGGACCAAGTGCGCATTGCAAGCATGTATGCACAGTATTATGTGCTTTAATGGACTTCACAAAAACAAAAACAATGAAAACACAAGAAACGTGTACCAGTAAGCTTCAGGCATTTCACAAAGTGAAAAAGTTCAAGGGTTCACCAATGAAAGCGTCATGTTTGAATATAAGTAAGACAAGCACTTCAAAATCATTTTCCCAGTTTGACCCCAGACCACATAACCTACGTTCCTCTGAGTCCTATCCCAGTTACTTTAGAAACTTATCCATTAACTTTTCTGCTAATTTTCCAACTACATTTCCTCCTCCTATATTGCAACTTTATTCCCCAGCAAATCTAAGAGCATGTTATAACGACCATGACTACTGTCAGTCACCTGAAAAATTATTTTTCCTTTCACATAAACTGATCGACCTGAGTGCAGATGAAGCAAGGAAAATAGAAGAGGCAACAAGAGGTCAGATATCTAATCATCTGTGGATTGAACATCGATCAGTGAGAATACCTAGTACAACATTTAAGAGAATTTATCATTTAACTGAGAAAACAAACTTGTCGAATCTTTTGCAAACCATGACAAATTGGTCAGAAATGTTTTCAAAGCCCACAGAGCACGGAAAAAAATATGAATCTGTGGCTGTCAGAGAATTTGAAGACAGATTTGGAATTGTGACATCTCCCTGTGGGTTGTTCATCAGCAGTTCACATCCATTCATTTGTGCTTCACCTGACCGAGTGATAAGTGAAGAAGAAATACTAGAAATTAAATGTCCATATTCCGCCAAGGACAGTGTGATATCCCCAGAAACAGTGGACTTTTTATATCTTTGCGATGTGAGTGGACAGTATGTGGTGAAAAGAACTCATCAGTATTTTTATCAGATACAGGGACAATTATTTTGCAGTGGCAGAAAAGTATGCAGATTATTTGTGTATACATTCAAAGATTTTAAAGTAATTCATGTATATAGAGATGATGCTTTTATTCATGATATGGTTAAGAAACTGTGCAATTTTTATGAAATGCATTTCAAAGAATTTTTGCTCACAAAATTCTTATATAAGGCAGGGGCGTATACTGGTTAAAGGGTTTGGGCTACCGCTGACCCTATTATTACACAAAATATATCTAACAATTACTTTAATTTTAATTACTATGGTAAAACTAATAATACAAAATTATTACATTATGTTATATTATAAACTTTTTCTTTTGTAATTTCCTTGGGCTACCGCCAGTAGCCCGCAAAATACGCCCCTGATATAAGGAATGAATCATTTCCTCACTGTACAATATTTGTTGACTTACTGCCATTTTTATTTTATTCCATTCAGTAATACTCTCACTTTTAAAAACATTTGCATTCATCATATAATTGAATATAGTATTAAACATGGAATATAAAATACTCAAATATAAAACAATATCATTTCCAAGCCTATATATCATGTATGTGTAATTATTGCAAATAGTGAAAATACTGCTAGGCCTATAGTTAAAATTAGCATTAGTATTGCTACTAGTATTAGTATTCAAGTCACATGTTAAAATAATTATAATTCAGAAACTTTACTCAGTCAATAGGCTTCACAGCAATATAATTATTGTAAATAGTGAAAAATACTACTATAGTTAAAATTAGTACTAGTGTTACTACTGGTATTAGTATTCAAGTCAGATGTGTTTAAATAATTATAAGTAATTCATAAACTCTATTCAGTCAGCTAACTTTACATCCTCGTAAATATTGTAAATAGTCAAAGCACTACTGTTGTTACAAATAGTTTAATATTACTTTTAAAGTTCAGACAGAAAGTAAAAGTAGTGTAGCAACAAATCTGTGTAGTATTGCATTACTGCAATGGAGCATACTGAATAAAAAGAAAAAATAAATCATGCATGTTTACCAACAATTCCCTTCTTAAAATTGCATAACATAAAGCAAACAAATATTATTTCACTAGACAATAAAGTATGAGTTTGTATCATAGGAGAGCTTAGAATTTTGTATGTCTTTGCTAAACCAATGATTCGTTCAATGTGAACTCTCTTACTAGCAACTCTACGGTCTCGCTTTACAGTTTCACACGATAGTTTGTTAGTCTTCTTGAAGAAGGATGGGATATTCAGCATTACATTATGAGGTACTAGTAAATCTTGTATGTCAAATCCCTTGTCTGCCATGATACTGTCCCCATGATTACATTTTCTTCCAACATTGTTTCTTTCAAATATTTGTCTGTCACTTGTACCACCACCATAACTTGGACTCACAAATGAAACCAGTCCACCAGGTGTACATCCTACCACAACCTTAACTGTGTTCCTGTTTTTATAAACAGAAAAACTTGCCTGTTGAGCTTTTGGAAGGGAGGGTTTCTTAATGGGGCATTCTGTGCCATCAATAATTATACGAGTACTTGGAAATTTTGTGTAAAAATCCCTTGGAGAGAAAAAATGGGTAAGTTCATTGTTGGGCCAAATATCTATCTCTTGCCACTGAAGATACATGAATCTAATCCATGTGATGAAAATATTGGAAACTTGTCCTTCTGTTGTTGAAAACGAGAATGCTACCTCCTGATATGTTTTATTCTGTCTTAGAATTATTAATGTCATGAAAAACATATTTTGAGGATCTAAATGTGCTGGAGGAGGGTATTTGAAATAACTCAGAGTGTAAACTGCAGGTCCTAAAGAAAAAAAAACATACAAGAATTTTTGAAACGTTTCTAAGCCTGTGTAGAAATGTATCATTTCATCATTATTCATCAAATGCACGATGTCTAAGGGAATGTGTCTGGTTGTTTGACATTTGCTGTCAACTAAATTTAGTTGACAGTTAGTGGTCTGAGTTTCTCTGTCATGTTTTTCATTTTCTATATTGTCATCAGTGGGCACTTCACTTTCCACCACAATTTCACAACAGTTCAATGTTTCAGGAAATTGTTCGCAGTTTTCCTCATCTTGTTGAGCTTCTGCTATAGTCTGGCTTTCTAACAGAAGTTGGCGTCTGTGTATGCGATTCTCTCTCTCCTTGTCCGCATCTGTTGATCTTTTGTTCCATGGAAAAACAGACGGGACAGCATCTCTCTTCAGTTTTCTTTGCAGTGGTTTGTTACCCCCTATGAAAAAATAAAAGTGAGGCAGTATTATCAATTTTCGCTCTAAAATGATTACCCAAATGAAAATTATATACGATATGCGTGTTAATATATTGCACAGTTCGTCTAAAATGTGCTTACCTCGTAACGTAGATGAAATGTAGTCGTCGGGAGTGAAATGATTCGAACAAACAACACTAGTTTTACTTAACGTCCATTTCTCTCTCTTTATATTCAACAACCACTTTTTTCGTACAGCAGTGTCTTTAGGAAACACGTGTCCACCTCTGTTTGCGTACAGGGGAACGCAACAACACGTTTTCGGCATTGCAATTGAATTACTTTTCAGTGCAAGCAGACAGCCTTGGATACAATATAAACAAAGCTGGCGCCATTCTGTCGGACCTGGACCGGGTTAGCCCCTGCTGCCATCTGTCGGGACACCATGACAAAAAGGTTCCCATTGAAGAGTCCACTGCAAGAATGATGGATGTCATTTGGAATACATTTTGCAGGAGAAGCAATTGAAAGTTTGAAATGCTTAGCGCTCAAAGCTTAACTGTGATTTTCCGATCATTACTGGACAATGACTATCAGTGTTTATGTCATATAATTCTGTATGTGCATTCTATATGTCTTAAGCTATGCATTGACAGTCTTGGTTCATTTTCGACAAGAAAGTGACATCCATCATTCTTGCAGTGGACTCTTCAATTAATAGCTTGCGTAACCATGGAGAGTAATAAAATCTTTCAGATGGTATACAGAAAAATACAGGGTGTTATTTAAAAATGTTTCCGACGTCACAACAATGGTTTGTTTCTGTGAAAAAGTGTCTTTTAAAATATACTCTTTGACATGTCCAGCGTTTTTCCATTTAGCTGTAGCAGGAAATATGCGTGACTTTTGAAACGCGCTGTATATAAGTGACTAGATACAACCAGAAAACTCCAATAATATAAAATTAATTAAGCTGTTTCAACACGTGTAAGCTGTGCAGACACTTCCGTGACTCACCGGTAGGCTACACTAAAATTATAGATTCCAAAGAAAAATAACGTAATTTCATTTTATCACAATTTCCGTAGCGGCTAGGGTTGGGATAATTTTACAGAGGAATTCATGTAGATATCATTAAGCTTCAAAACTTTAGTCGTAACGAGTCTTTGATTGGAGAAATAAATTACGTACCTATGTAATAATTAATTTCTCTTGAATTATAATTTTTGGGAACATATGGTGTATAACGTTTCATGTGTAATTTAATTTTATGTAAGATGAAAATGTTTACAGCCTATTTTAAGTAGATAGTCATTTCGTATTACTTTTATTTTAAAATAAAGACGCATTAATATTTAGTAAAAAGGGATTATAAAACCTTGCTTTTAGGTTCAATGTTAAATTAATACGGAGATGCACCCAATTCGTCGCTTCTTAGAATCCAATTGCAGCCCTATTTTTTTCTGTATTAGTGGGTTATTTTACGACACTGTATCAACATCTCAGGTTACTTAGCGTCTGAATGAAATGAAGGTGATAATGTCGGTAAAACGAATCCGGGATCCAGCATCGATAGTTACCTATAACTTGTTTCTGAAAGGAAAAAAATCGATCACTTCTCGAGAAATGACTGTTCCGAAAACGCAACACTAGGCAGATATGTATCATATTTTACCCTGGAATAGAATTGATGACTAAGCTATAGCTGAGACTAATTATAGATATTTCCATGGGTATTATAGAACTTTTATTAATCAGGAAAGCCAATGTTTATGATTTTATAACAATCAAAATTACATTTTACTAAAATAATATGGCAGAATACATAACGGCAAATAACATCATCATACACGAAACAGAACTGCAATTCAGAATTTAAAAAAAAAGAGAGACATTGAAATATTCGTGCAGTAGTGTTTACGTGAAATTGGTCATAGAGTGTTCCCTCCTCTCCAGTTACATGCCCAAAATTACATTATTTTCTATCTGGCATGAAATGCAACAAAACAGTCATTGTGGAGAACTGCTTTACATTTTATGTAATGGTTATTTGTTGTGGATCTGTAGAGAGCACATCTTGTGGGCTTTGCTTGAGAAAGAGGGAGGTGGCCACGGTTGTCAAATCTTACATCTTCTGACATTCGGGAAGCTACTGGTGTCTTGACTGGTCCCGTTTTGGATTTTCATGTTCCATAAATATTCAGAAGTGTGAAAGCAGCAGATCATTGGTATTAGTTTTCACACTGCCTTTTGTGTATCACAGTCTATACAGTAGCCAGGCATTTTGGAGAGCAGCATCAAGTCCCCAGAAAAAAAAATTTATCACCACCACTCTCTTTTGCAATCAATTCCAAAAATGATTCATTGAAAAACAACTGAAAAAACTAAGCTGTGTAAGAGACTGTGCAATAAATTGGCGCGGATTGGATACTGTGTCATTGTTTTTCATTTTTTTCGGATGTCATTGTCTTCTGATAAATCCTATTTTTTTCCATTGACGATTACTCTTACCACTATGCGGAGATTTTTCATGTGTTTTGTTAGATTCAGGTACAGATACCTCAATTTCTTTTTCAATAACACTGATTATCCAGATATTTTCTTCCCCACCTCTAAAAATCAATTCTGCATCTGAAGAAAGTTGCCTAACGCTTAGATTATCTATATTTCACCGAAATCTTTATTTCCACTGCCCTCATCGGTGCCTTTTTTGACATCAGGAGGAGGTTTAAAGATATCTATGATATTAATATTATTATACGTTTGAGTATCATCTTCTAGAAATTCAAGAACCTGCACTGAAGTCAGATTTCTTTAAAAAAAATTGTCGTTCTATAGTGTGTATGGTGAAGGTGTCATATTAGCTTAGTGTTGCGAAAACGAAACATCCAAATTTGGAACGAAATATTTAGCACATAAATGTAGGTAAATAGCCCGGAGTAATGTAAATATGACAAAGTACACTAATACTAAATATAATATAAAAATTTTGTTCAAATATGTGATATTTTGGTTAATAAAATTTACCTTTTACGTGAATGATCCTTTCCTTTTTTTCCATGATTAGAAAAGCTAATATTGAATCCTTCGCCACCGCGAATTGTCTATTCTAATTGATATTTTACTTGAAAGCTTCTGTTTGCTACGAAGGAGGTTATAAGGCGAACTAAACTGGGATCAATTCCTGCTCGATAGAGTTTATAGATGAGACCAAGGATGCCATACTATATCACAAGCTTTTTCCACGTCCAAAAGCACCATTGTAGTGTAATATCTGTGTTGAAATGCCTTCTTTATTTCCTCTGTAACGCGCAATAACTGTAGAGTGGTGTTTCTTTCAGGGATAAATCCGAATTGAGTGTCAGGAACAAAACATTTAAAATTATTTGCTTGATGCGACCTAGTATTATTTTCTCCAATAATTTGCTCATTGTATTTAACAAACTGATGGGTCGGCGGTTGTGAGGATATCTAGAGTCTTTACCTGATTTGGCAAACGTGATTATATATGCTTTGGTCCAACATTTGGGGAAATATTCGACAAGATGATAAAGAGTGCGTCTCGGAACGTTATTACAATTTCTGCCGCTAGGTTCGCCTCGCAATGATGAAATTGTTCCATTACTAAACACTCTGTATCGTGAAAATTCTTTAATTAATTTTGCATTACTCATCGAGTACGAAGATTATAAACATGCCAAGCATATTTCAGTTTTATTTGACATCTGTTGATGACTTGTTAAATAATAATATACAGATTTTCAGTGTGATTTAATTAAATTTACAATTTTGTTTCTCGTAAGTCTGAATTTGTTAAATTAAATATGTTGCTTTCAAACTACGTACATTCTTCATCTGGTTCATTTACTTTGAGAAATTGATTGTTTTCAGTTACGTGTTTTTCCTTCAGATTTCGTTCTCTCTAATTCGTTTTAATTGTGAAAGTGAACTACCGGTGTCTTCTACTTTCAGACATTATTATTATTATTATTATTATTATTATTATTATTATTATTATTATTATTATTATTATTATTATTATTATTAAATAGTAGTTATTGGTGCTTTTGTAACGATTTTAAATAATAATTAATCCAAGAAATATAACATTTATATGTAACTCTGTAATTTTCTCATTTAGTTAACTTTTTTTCTGCTAATTTAGATCTTCCACAAGAAAAAAAAAACACAAATCAAAAAAATTAATATTTTATTTTTCCACTTATGCCGTAATACGTTGGCAAATAGGGTGAAATGCAGCAAGATCACAACACTCATATTTTATATAAAGAATACTACTGGAAATATGTGCTTCCCAAACACCAATGCTGTTGCACTGTACGTACATTGTAATTTCAGATGTGTATAATTCACAGTTTCTTGAGTTTTTAGAGAGCAACAGGAACAATGTAAAAGCCAAGTTGAAACAATGCATCCAAATTCCTACATGTGTAAATGTTATTTGTTGTTTGAATGTTTTTACTGATAAATGTGTCAATGTACTAAATCAAAAATCACTCAAAAAGGAAAAGGAAGAAAGAACATAAAAATGTGCATTGTGTAACTTTTGATCACTTTTTCCCTTCAAAATAATTTTCCTGTTACATTTAAGCTAAATACTGAACAATGCATCTTACGAACTCTTAATTTCCTCATCCAGTCCCGAAAATTAAATGAAGAGTTTGAATTCTCCCCTGATTTGAGAGGTCGAGCCGCTAGGAGTGCCACATGCAAGATGTCTCCCTATTATATCGTGCGAAACACTGTAAGATGTTCGTCTTGTTAGTATAAAGTCTTTGGTGAAAGCCACAGAGGGCGCAGTAATGAATTAGAACATATTGTATTACAAAAATAATGTCTGTTCTCTTAACCGGAGTTTCGGTTAACAATGGTTCTGCTGTGACAGCAAGAGTGTAGTACTATATGAACGAACCTATGATCATCTTCGGCAACTACAACCAGCATCCTATTCGCGACTGCATCCCGTTTTAGTGTGAAGACAACGACGAATTTCGCAGCGATCGCGGGATTACAAGTTTCGCTGTCGCTCCCGCATTCCGCGTCACGCTTTGGTGTGCGCAGACCTTAAAGCACAAAGAACTTCGCCAAGTTGTAAGTACTGTCCAGTTACTGAATGTTTTAGCTAGGAGGGATGGGGCACTCTTCGCAGCAGGTATGTCGGCTCACTGGTAACGTATGTGGTTGTGTCAAAAGGTTATCCCAAAAGAAACTGCTAATTAAATTCGTAGTATAAACGTTTTCATCGAATAGTATTATCGCCGCGGTCTCATGCTTAACATTCGGCAGGTCTTTGAGCGCCCTTGTGCGTAACATTCGGCAGGTCTTTGAAATATGTCGCAGCTCCAATCACTCGCCTCAATTTCAATGTTGCAACCAATAAGCTGCTTCCATTATAAAATGACATCTACTTGTATAATCCACATTGACTAAAATCGAGGTTGCAATGTCTTGTGCAGAGGACGAACATTAAGGTATGTGATTAAAAATTATTATTAAAGAGTTATCATTAAGAGTTAAGAATGTCAACATACTATATAACAAACTAGTACTTATTCTTATCGAGGAAGTAGACGTGACAACGTGACGTTTATAGTGAAACCTACAGAGCAACAATCGGTCGGCAAAATTGTTTTAAAAGCACACAGCACGTTATTGTATGATACCGGCATGTTAAGCATGAGGCCGCGGCGATAATACCCAACCGGCCTCATTTCTAGTTATTTAATACAATAATTAAAGATTACCGCCTTCAGTTTACATTATTGACTTAAGCGGTATTCCCTTAATATTTGGACTATTTAGAAAACGGTCACTTCACTTATATGTCAACGTGGATTTTAATTCCTACGAATTCAATTAGCCGTTTGTTTTAAGATAACCTTTTCATAGCGGTGTATTACAAAAGCCAGTCGCCCATCAATGCGATGAGTGAGTCGATTTTAATTACAGTCAAGAAGCAAACCTTTATACTGCCGGTTGGGTACGATGAAAACGTTTATTTATTTATTTTTTTTACAGAATAGTAACGTAAAGAAAAAAATAATAATACTACAATTTTCAATGAGGTATGCTGTGCATACCCACTCAAATTTTGGGGTTTGCTTGAGCGACCGAGCATAACCGTAGTCGGCGCCTATGAACACAACAATACATTACCATGCTTTATAGTAACCAGAGATGTAATAATTTCCATTGTTATCTTACGTCTATGCTAGCAACAGTCACAGAAAAGCACAGATGTAACTTGTTGCGAAAACGCAACACTAGGCAAATCAACATGTTTGCGACAGCTCCGATACCCTGCAGGACCAGATCCGCCATTTTTAGAATTATTCGATCGGTGATAAGTGTCAATGTACACGTGACACGTCTAGGAGTGTACTCGTATGAATTTACTCGTACGAGGGTACTCGGTCCGATTGTACTCGTACGAGGGTACTCGGTCCGATTGTACTCGTATGAGGGTACTCGGTCCGATTGTACTCGTATCGTGTCAACGCGGCTTTAGGCCCCGTTCAAACGGTACGGTAATTTCTCGAAACGGCCATTTATTTGAATCAATTTCGTGCGGACAGCAGTTTCAATTTTTCTCCGTAGATAAGTTTAATTTCATTAAATACTTCGTAGACAATGCATGTGAGTACGTTTCGGGTTCTGTATTTGGTTGGTAAGATAGAACCAGAAACGTACCCACATCCATTGTCTACGAAGTATTTAATGATTTCAAATGTATCCACGGGAAAATATCAAACTGTGTGTCTGCTGTGCGCACGAAATTGATTCAAATAAATGCCCGTTTCGAGAAATTCTAGTGTCGTCTGAACGGGACCGTAATGTGTTCAGTCGGTGTGAGATGGAAATATCCTTGGCTAGAGGCTAAGCGAATAGATTATCTACTAGTCGCAGAGATGGATTGTAGTAACCCTCTCAAATACAATACAAAACAATAAAATGTGTTAGGCCTATAACTTTTTAACAAAAAAACAGCAATCCGTGCATTCATTTCTTAACCACAACATAACTGAGTAACAGACTTATCTCCGTGATCCATATAAGCCTTTACCCTTTTAATAAGCTATAATTTCTGAACAAAAACATTGACTTCTGAACCATACAATATATGGGAGAATTAGACATTTCCCTGTATCACATCAACTGTTGTAAATGTTCTCCACCTTCTTCCAAACAGAAATGTACCGTCGCACCCAATTATGTGATGTTCGCTGAAATATTTGGTCGTCAATTTAGTTCATTGCATTTGTTTTCTCGGAACTGAACAAGTACTTCTATACGCTCTGTTCCTCAGTAGCCCCCAAAGAAATAAGCCTGAAGAAGTTAGGTGCCGTGATCTGGGCGGCCACATGTTCTTAGCAATTATGCAGTCAACAAAGCTGGTTGTAAGCTTCATGGACTCGTTGAATACGTAGACCTATAAAACGCAGTGTCGTCAACTTATCCCATGAATTCCAGGAAGATATGACCGTAAACCTCAGTCTTAGCTCTCTCATCGAAGAAATAGGGCCAATGATTCTTAAGGCAGACACTGTGCACCAGACTCAAAATTTCCAGAATTCAGTCATATTTTATGAAGAGCATGGTGATTTTCGTCAACCCATTACTTGCTGTTTTTATAGATGACATAACCTGTCAGTGTCAGGGGAAGCTATAGGCCTACACATCTTAAACCATGTTAAGAAGAGCCTTAACCATCGGCAACATCAAAATCGATTTTTCCTTGTCCTTCAGTTCTTGCACTGCCAATAATTGTTATTTAATAGGTTATTTTACGACGCTTTATCAACAGTTTTGGTTATTTAGCGTCTGAATGAGGTGAAGGTAATAATGCCGGTGAAATGAGTCCGGGGTCCAACACCATAAGTTACCCAGCATTTGCTCATATTGGGTTGAGGGAAAACTCCGGAAAAAACCTCAACCAGGTAACTTGTTCCGACCGGGAATCGTACCCAGGCCACCTGGTTTCGCGGCTAGACGTGCTAACCATTACTCCACAAGCGTGGACCCTGCCGATAATCTGTACGGCTATATACCTATCTACTTTCTTTGCTTCCTCTCTGACACGCGTCTTATTAGTAGCCTATCTCTTGGCTTAATCCCAACTAAGTTCCATTCCCGGAGTGGGCAATGGAACAATTTATTTATTTACATTAAAGAGATACATTAAGGAACTATTATATACATAAAACAGAAATACAAATTAAGGAATTTACCCCCGTATGAGCACACGCTCGTGGTCGGGAGTAAACTGACCTGTAGATAAGCAGAAAGAAGACAAAATTAACAAATTAATATAAGCAATAAAATAGCACATATTACAAAAACAAGAGCCTATTATGATAAAGAACAATCACAATTGAGGCGTGTAGTTGGAAAATCAGGCAAGGAAATTATTTTAATATCGTAACATGTAGACTTGCTAAATCCCAAAAAAAAAAAAAAAAAAAAAAAAAAAAAAAAAAAAAAAAAAAAAAAAACTTTTGTCAAATGTCATTGAAGGTCGCAAACAAATTTCCATCCCATATTTTTAATTTAAGCAGAGCTGCTCTCAAATTTTACACCTCTAGTTGGTTAATTTTAAATCTTGACGAATTTTTTTATTGTGCAATCTCTTTGTAACTTAACTGACCTTGTCTATACATTTTGTTTCTAGACATGTAATTTAAACTATTAAACTATCACTTTTTTTTTCGAAATGAGTTAATGTTACATTTCATATCTTCATATGATTCTACAACTGTATAACACTGTTATGCTCCAAAGCCAGATATATCACACGGATTTGTATGATGAAAGAATAGTATTGGCTGCAAATCCTTGGTTCCTTGCAAACGTTTTTCCTTCATACTGAAAAATTATGTTTAGTGATGTATCTGATTTTGCAACTAAACGCCTCAATTGAAAATGTTTATAACACCAATATTCACAAGTATAATAATATAAGCCTAACATTTACCATCTAACCCTATGTTAAGTTCGCTTAATAATGTCTTTAATTTTCAGTTTAAATTTAATCATACACATGTTAGCTAAAACAAGGTACTGAGAAATTAATTTGTTGTAAAGCTTTAAGCCATATTGAAGCCATGTTTCATACCAGCAGCCGCTGAACGTCTGGATTCTGTAAAATGAAATAATATGTTTCTTCTCATGTTATAATTATGCCAATAGCTATGTGTTGAAATTTTTCTTGTTCTTATGAAAGAAGGTTAATAATGTATAAATAATCGGAGCAACAGTTTCTGTGGTGAGTGGATTAAGTGTCGTCGAACATATCTTTTTTAAGCATTGCAGGCCTGCGTTCACCACTCCAGCTGAGAAAACAGCTGGTTGTTCCCAGCTTTCTACTAAGAAAGTGTTAGTAAACGAAAGAATTGTTTGCTTGCTTGGAACATCACGAATATCACATCATTTTCAAAATTACGCCGATTCAACCAGAGAATTTGTAATCCTGTAGGTTTCAACCAAAATAAACACGCTGTTCCAAGAGACTAGTAGTTCATATTTTAGTTTGGGAGTTACGGTTTATTACAAATTATTGTTTTTATATTATTCGTTTATCATTTTCTTGTTCTAAGGTCGTGGACGGTTGGAGCACATGTTTGGTCATCACCCGGCTGTACTACATGTTTGTCGTTCTGGTTCACTGACATTGAGAGCTGCACTACTAGACTTTTAATTCGGTAGAGATATACTCCAAGGCCACACAACTTAACAGTTTTGGTACCAACTTCTTAGGTCTGGTTATAACTGCTTCCCAACGTTGTGGTAGCTGTTGAATGCCGTTTAATTCTCTTTTGAAGTTTATCTCTTGCATGCGTCGGGTCAAAGGTTTATTCAGATCAACTTTGTAAAACGTTTAACTGTGAGGGCGGCAATGAACCTTCGGGTTCCTTAAAAGCCATTTGTAAGTAAGTAAGTAAGTATTACTATTATATTATTATTATTATTATTATTATTATTATTATTATTATTATTATTATTATTATTATTATTATTATTATTCACAACAGCAAAATCACTTTTTAATTTAACATCCCTTGTTTATTATTTAACGTTACTTCTATAACCTATTAATTATTTTACTATGTCAAAGTACACAATTACAATTCGTAACAACCAGTGGCGTGGTGTGGGTATTGCATGGGTATTACCGTCCCTTCTTTCGTGTTCAAGAGAAGAGGTTTTTCTATTAACATTAGGGATAGTCCAGATATTCTATTCTCCCCTTGAGTATTCCGCTGGTAGGTCCATAGTTTTGCATCAAGATCTGAAAAGTTTTTTCCATAAACATTTATGCGAAGTTTGCATCCCTCTCAGAATTAAAAACACTAGAAATTCCATTTTGTCGATGCACACAATCTTCTACATCCATACAGGCAAGGGTAGTATGTGTACCACATTGAAATGTCGATCATATCCACAAGATGCTTTTGATTTTAAATTATTCGTAATAGGTGTGGGCTTATCTTTATTTACAATTATTACTTTTTTTCACGAAAGAGCGTGAACCGAAAGACTGTTTTAAAAGATTCTTGACTGCACAATTACACTCACAGTTAGGCCTACTGGAAGAAGATCCCGACGCTGATATTTTCTATAATGGTAATACATTGACACCAACTCACCGCAAGAAAACATGATACCAGAAAATACATTTTTCTCTATCGGCAATCTGACAATGTAATGTAAAACAGAATGCTAACAGGGTCACTGAAATGTGCTGCATTAATTAGATTCCCTGGTCTGTGGTGCGCTTGCGCATTTACCGCCAAGCTGAGCGGTAACAGGGCCCCTTAGTATGCGTTACATTGCTCTGCTTGCTTTTAAAGGGCGACAAGAGACTTTAACATAGCATTTCCATTTCAGTTTAGTGCATGACATATTGTGACGCCCCGTAACTGATAACGAAAGGCGGGACAGAGAGGTAGGACACCTTACATTCCATTAAGTCCCAAATTATTTTTTTCTACATTTTGATCTTTTATTTATTGGAAACACATAAGAAAGCCCGGCAGAACACATACCTATCATACAAAATATTTTGAGATGCCTGGTTTCAGAGAAAAGAGCTGTCCTCTAAATAGGACGCTGGGATCTACTGTAATCATAAGAACCAAATTTGCCTGATGCAGTCATATCTCATGAAATAGCAAAAATCCATTACTAAATTTGGTTGATACAGTCATATTTTATGAAATGATGCAAAACATTGCATACACAGTGTGACCACAGTCTAGTATATACAGTCGCGAAGCTCAATACGAGTAAATATGCAAACATTAGATAGTTGCTCAGCACTAGGATCGCTAATATCACCTCATTACAGGCAATGCAAAATAGTACCGTCACAGTCTATTGTTTCTAGCACCCTCAAAACTCAAGCTTCGTGACTGTATATAGTAGACTGTGGTGTGACGTTACATTTCACACAGTATGGCTTCGGTTTTCCTCCACAGCCATTTCGTGCGCATCTTATCTCTTCCTTTCTTCGGACAATGATGTGTCCAACTCCATCCAGCCTGACATCAGGACAACTCTTAGATGGTGATGCAGATGTCGCCCTAGTTGCTTCCTGCTTGTGTCAAATTTGAGATAGGACATTGTCACTGCACATCTGAAATTTAGAAGATCCAGTGCATTTGCCCCTTGCGCATGTCTATATAGGAGCCATGCATTCACCAATGCCATGTCTATCAATATTGTAAATATGGACCAGTAATACTTCTTTCTTGGGACACCAATTACGTATTTTCCTACTAGCCAAACATGATGATCAACACCTCCATGTGGGAATTGTATTCTTCAGTACGCCGAGATTTACGGTGTGATAATTTGTGGAAATAGTGACATACTTGTTGTCATTTCACCGGACGAAAAGTACTTCTCTATTTCGGTCATCCAAAAAATTCCATGGCGCTATAGCCCATGAAGGGCCAAGACCGACCAGCTGCCTGCTGGCCTCACGTCCACATGCCGAAGCAGAATTGGACGATCATCCAACCAGAATGGAGGTATCGTGTGTTTAGCACGATGATCCCCCTAGCCGTTATAGCTGGTTTGCGAAACTGGATATTCGCTACCTGCCGTAGCTCCCCAAGTGCATTAGGATGCTGGGTGGGTACCGGTCCCATACACTGGCCGAAATTTCAAGAGAAAATTTCTTCCCCCATGAGGACTCGAACCAGCGCGCATTCCGTAACGCGAGTCCTAAGCAGGATGCCTTAGACCACGTCGCGGGACCTATTTCCGTCATACTGATAGTAAAATGTACCTCGATCTTCCTTCTTCAATTCCTTGCTGTTCCGTAGTGGACATTCTTCAGTAAGGCTCTCTCTTACAGTTCCTGTTGCTCTGTATCCTAACTTTGAATATGAATAGGGATATCATGATTTGTGAAATAGTTATCAAAGAGCACAGTATAACTATTTGAGTGTTCAACACAGTCGAGCATATTCAGAATCACTCTCGATTCAACAACAAGTCATCTTTTTCATTTTCCATAGCATTCCTTCCACAATATAGGTCGAAATTGAAGCAGTACTCACTGGTTCCACGAAGAGCCCATAATTGTACCCAAATCTGATTGGCTTCCCATGAATGAACTGTTTCAGACTGTGATGCCAATAGTACTTCACTATCATTTCATCCACAGACAGAAATTCCTAAAAAATCCCGAACTGCTCAAGTGAAGTATTTATCATCTTTATGAGAAGTCTAACTTGGAATCTGAATCAGCATCACACAAGGTACATTGGCCGTCGAAAGCAGTGCTTACTCACTCTGATACCACTCTGCACGGAATAGTAATAATAATATCTGATATGTCCATACCTGTCGCGTCTGGCCGCGAAACTAGGTGGCCCGGGTTCGAATCCCGGTGGGGGCAAGTTACCTGGTTGAGTTTTTTTCCGGGGTTTTCCCTCAACCCAATACGACCAAATGCTGGATAACTTTCGGTGCTGGACCCCGGAATCATTTCATCGGCATTATCACCTTCATTTCATTCAGACGCTAAATAACCTAGATGTTGATACAGCGTCGTAAAATAACTCAATTTAAAAAAAATTATCTGATATTACTAAATACTGGGTAGTCATATGTTCGTAGCAAACGGAATGCCGTCATGCACAGAGGAGTGTTATATTAATTCAGACATCGGATTCTAGGGCAAATGCCTATTTTGTTTCTTTAGGAGAAAAGTAAAACTAATTATTAATATTTGTGTTTCATGGAAATTGAAAGGTATTCAAAGAGTTTTATAGTGCCCTAAAATGCCCTAAAACGGTTATTAGAGCCTAATTTGTTAATATTCGCCTAAAAATGCCTAACTCACTGTAAAGTTTCGCATTTTACTCTTACTTTTTATAATTTATACATGCATTCACTGCGAAATTTAAGGCATTTAAAAAGTGGAAAGTTTGCTTCACACCGGCCATGAAACCATTGATAAAGGAAACAAAATGTTTTGAATCTCACGACACTCGCAATAGATTTCACCGAATTTAACATGTTTGGAGGCATAAATGCCGACAAAGAACCAACCTTAGTTTTGAAGCAGGCAACAATCACAACATGTGCTGCTACCGATTCAGAGATATACTATACTATAAAAATGACTGTTTTCGGTCTGAAACCGATTAGCTGTACTGCCCTTCAGAGTGTCATAAAATCACAATTTTTGGAGAAAGAGTGTTTTTGAAATATTTATGAAAAGTCGTAAAACTGCGAATTAGTAGGGTAAACCGTTACAAAATATTTAAAAGTATGGCCCTCCTAGTGTTAACACTACCAGGAAATGTAACAATAAGTGGAAATTTGTATTTTTGTCCAATTGAATCTCAATAACAACGGTTCATTTGAATGCTCGTTAACAGTTGCTCTTTCCCTCACCTTATTTGTGTTGAGAAGTTTTGAGCGGTAGGATGTTTTCCTGTGAAGTTTAACGCGATAATGCCGAAAATATAAGTGCAAAATCTACATTGATCCGGCAATGGCTAACAGAATATTCAGAATTCACTTATGATGGAAAAATAATATTCTGCAAGATTTGTAGCAAACAGGTATGTAACAATAGTTGAAATATATAAATTCTATTAATTTTAATGAGTAGGCCTATACATTGACTGAGCTATCCTGAGGTATAATTCTTTTTAAGACCACTACACTTTAACCTTTTAAATTCCGATAGTTAAAGTATTTGCAGGTCATTAAAATTTTGATTGTTCGAACCCACTAACTTTGTGATAGAAATACGGCAATACAACAATTAGGATTTTATTTTAATTCAGTTTACTTTACATTTTTAGATTTCGCAAGAAAAGAAGTGCCACCTAAAGCAGCATGTGCAAGGAGCGGCTCATAAGGCTAAAGCTCAGCAGAAAAATCAACTGCAACAAACTTTACTAACACAGCCTACTTCATCCAATCTCAGCAGCAATTTCTATGCTGATTTAACCAGAGCGTTTGTTGCTGCTAACATTCCCTGGAATGCAATTGAAAATCCGGTTTTAAGACAGTTTTTACAAAAGTACTGCAAACAAAATATCCCATCTGAGTCGACCCTAAGAAAAAATTACTTAGACAGAATATACAATGAAACTTTAGCTTCCATTCGGGAGGATATAGGTGATTCTTACATATGGGTCTCTGTGGATGAAACCTCAGATCCTATGAATAGGTATATAGCAAATATGGTAGTAGGAAAACTTAGTCCTGATGGACCTTCGATTCCACACCTCGTATGTGTTAAGGAACTTTCGAAAGTGAATAGCCAAGCCATTGCTTATTTTGTAAATAAAGGCCTACAGTCTTTATACTCAGGTAATATAGACGATTCTAAAGTTCTGTTGTTTTGTACTGATGCTGCCTCATACATGGTTGCTGCAGCTCCACTTCTTAAAACATTTTATCCTAACCTCACGCATGTAACCTGTCTAGCACATGGCCTTCACAGGGTTTCTGAAACAATCCGGAATAAATTTCCTCTTGTCAATTCGTTTATTTCTAACACAAAAAAAATGTTTTTGTAAAGCCCCATCCAGGATTTCAATATTCAGAGAGAACTTTCCAGATATCCCACTCCCACCTCAGCCGGTTGTTACACGATGGGTAACCTGGATTCAGTCAGTGGTGTATTATTCTAAGTATTTTAAAGAAGTGGTCACAGTTATTGATAAATTACCTGAAACTGATAGTGCAGCGTGTGTGAAAGCAGTGAAAGATTGTCTGAATGACTCACGAGTGAAAAACGATATTGCCTACATAACATCAAACTTTTCTTTCATACCTGCAAGCATTGAACAATTAGAACGTGAAAAACAATCTCTTTGTAGCCAAATAGCAATAGTAAAGGAAGCTCAAGTGAACATACATTCTGCTTTGGGCGAAACTGGGAAAAAAAGTTAAAAATAAGTGGGACAACGTATTAAATAAGAATGTAGGATTTTCATTGTTGGAAAAAGTATCAAGAGTGATATCGGGGGAAAGTGTAAATGTTCCAGTAAGTATTGATGTTTCTATTGTACCTAATTTAAAATTTGCGCCTCTCACATCAGTTTCGGTTGAAAGAAGTTTTTCTGCTTTCAAAATGATTCTCAGTGACAAAAGGCAAAGGTTAACTGTGGAGAATTTAGAAAAAATTCTGGTGGTGTACTGTGCAGATAATTATAATAAAGTCTGAGCATGGAACTGAATTTCAATAACTTAAAATGAGTAATCTTGATATCAATAATCATTATTTCATTAGTTTCAATATATTAAATTTGTGCAGCTCTGTTCATAAATATAATATAGTATTCTTTTTTAATGTTTAAACATACTTTTTTGTGCGTATTTTAGTGTATAACTAAAAATTTCAGTGAAAGAAATAAGTATGATACCTTGATGTGCCTAAAATGCCTATTTTCATTAAAATAGAGCCTAATTTTACAAATTTTGAGCTTATTTTAGGCGCCTAAAACTGCAATTTTTAGTGCCTAAAAATCCGATGTCTGTATATTATATTACACTTCATCCCAGCGTCCTATTTAGAGGACACCAATATTTGCATTGTTGTCAAAGTCAGCTAGCATTGTTGATGATAACGATTATATATCAGATTGAAACACTAAACTATCTGCTATATATATTCACAAAACAATAATTACATTACCAAAATCTCGGATAATATTGGCAGTGATAGGCTATAATATATGAATATATGAATTACAATTGTGTAGAGTGAAGAAAAAATATAAAATAAAATAAAATTGTAATAGAAACGAAGTCCAAAATATTATTTTGTACATCAAAACAGTTCAGTTTGTAACATGACACACACAATTAACATAATTAGGATATTGTGATTGCTAAAAATAATAAATAAGCTACTGTCCTCTAAATAGGACACTGGGATATAATGGGTTAACACTGACCTGAAATACGCTAACGTAGTATGAATACATTACATTATCTAGAGTAAACCGTACTTCCCAAGAGCCGACCTGCACTCTACCACAGATTCATGCCAAATGACTTTATCCCCATTCCAATATGACCGGCAGAAGCACTTGGTTTCTGCGCACTTCGAAATGCTTGTTGCCGAGCTAGCAGCACTGTCTGCAGGGGTCAATGCCCTCCATCGAGTTGCTTGTTGCACTGTCCCTTGCCGTTAACAATGTTCGGCATTGATGCCGCAATGTCGCACACAGTCTACTGAACAGCGGCCAGCGAAAGTAGTGTCCTTTTGTATTATATTCAAATAACTAGCCGTACCCGTGCGCTCCGCTGCGCCCGTTAGAAATAAATATGAAGTAATCACTCAGCCTCCTATAAAATTGAGTACCGGGCCTTTCCCGGGGGTAAAAGGCGGTCAGAGCGTGGTGCCGACCACACCACCTCATTCTAGTGCCGAGGTCATGGAAAGCATGGGGCTCTACCTCCATGCCCCCCAAGTGCCTTCATGGCATGTTACGGGGATACCTTTACCTTTTACCTTTTACATAATTAAAATAGGACGTTTGATCCAGGGAACATTCGTGTTTGATAGAAGGATAAATCGTTTAATATGTTACTTAATTTAAATTGTATTTAAAATATTAAAATGCGATCATTTTGATCCAGAGACCACTCATTTGGTGCAATGACAATTCCTTTAACATGTTATTAATTGTTATTACCAATTATTTTTGGAAAAGCGAAAATTAACAGAAAAATTTTGGCTACAGATTTATTATTATATTATATTATATTATATTATATTATATTATATTATATTATATTATATTATATTATATTATATTATGTAAAAAGTGTGTTGATAACGGATGTACTCGAATTAGAAAGTTTTTAATTTGTTGTGGGAGCTCTTGAATCTCAGGAGGAACAGCTTTTACAACAGCGCAACATAATGTGCTTGGCTCATTACCCAAATTTTTTGCATTGCATTTATTGCATATATATTGTATGTATTTTAACACGATTCAATTGAGCATAGTTAAAATTTGAATTATAAAATAATGGATTGCTAAGCTAACGTACTATTACTGCATACTAAATCAATACATTCTCGTTGTTCGTTAATTCTCTGAGATAAAAATGAATATGTTCATAAACATTATTTTAAGAAATACAGGAAATGAATATACAGAATAACCTATCAAGTTTTCTGTGCATAAGAAGCTATTTTAATCTTACCTGTCCTCGATTCACTCAGAAGTTACTGTAATAACATTATAGCATTATGTCCATCTAGAGAAACTACACTTTCCAATGGTGAATTAATAATTAATTATACAAATCGGTTAATTTAGCTTCCGATATTACTTCATACAAATACAGAAACATTATCTGTAGGCTATCTTTCATAGCTTTCGAGTGTTGCTGTCCAAGGCCCCTTATAGACGAAGTCATTTGTTTTTTAATTCATTACACGGCCTTAGATGGCAGTTATTTTAATTTTAAAACTCATTTATCTCATTAAATATCAGTCCTATCAAAATTTTTCAAGGAATAAAACTTATCGGAAATTATTTTACAGAAACTTTTCTTATGTAACATTTTTCACAAAAATCAATAATAAGCTAGATATTTCGATTTATTTAATTCAGGCCCCCTTATAACCCCCCCTTTAAATAATGTATTTTGAATGCCATATAGCCTAAAATCTAAGTTACAACGAACTTAATTTATATTCCAATTTTCATCGAAATCCGTTCAGCCATTATCGCGTGAAAAGGTAACAAACATACAGACAGACAAAAATTTCAAAAAAGCGATTTTCGGTTTCAGGGTGATTAATTATATATGTTAGGACCAATTATTTTTGGAAAATCGAAAATTACCAGAAAAATTTCGGCTACAGATTTATTATTAGTATAGATGTTAATGAATTATTAGAAGTAGTAAAAACTTCAATAAATCTATTTTGCTTAGTGGTGGTAACACTGGTCACATGTACGCCACGCCGATGGAATTACGTAGGCAATTTTGAACAATTTTGTTATTTATAAACTCCTTTAAATTGGAATTTCTGAGATTGTAGTAATTAGGCAATTTAATCGGTTATTGTTTCAAACTTCACAATATTTATTGTACTGTATAAGTTACAGAACGTCTCAATTTCAAATGTTTTCATAAAGTGCATAAATGAATAAATATTTTACTTCAATAAAATACAATGGGTGATTCCGTTACGAATGGAATTGCCTCAATATGAAAACTAATTGTGAAATGTATTTACATTTCATCATCATGCCTCCTGAACACTGTTAATCAGTTCTCTTCTGAAAGCCAAACCTCCCGGTTGCTGTACAGGTGGTGCAACAGGCACAGGTTCGTATGGGAGAATCATTATATCTGGATCATCTTCTGGTAAGTTATCGTTTATCTCCAAACTCAAATTGTGAAGGACTGCACAGGCAACAATTATATTTGGGGCATTCTCGAGTTTGTTTCTTAGACCAAATGAAAGACAAGGAAATCTCTTCTTCCATACTCCAACCATTCTCTCCACTACATTTCTCGTCCTTTTGTGGGCTCTGTTGTACCTATAAATTTCAATTAATATATAAGTTAGACATAAACATACAGTAGGTGTTCAACAAGAAAGTTGGATATAAACATAGATGGTCAACGAGAATAGCAGGTCTCTCCTGTTCTTCCCATTACATAGGCCATGTCCATATATTAAATACCTGCGGTCAGCTGGAGCGACAGGATTTAACAAGGGAGTAAGCAGAATTCTCTGGCAAGAGTACCCTGCGTCCCCTAGTAAACAACCGGTAAACTCTCCTTGAACGTAACGGACATAGAGCCGAAAGTTCTGGAATATTCGACTGTCGTGCTCACTTCCAGCTCAGCTGGATACAATGTCCAAGAATTGACCTTCAGGTCCGGCAACAGCCTAAACAGCAACATACAATAGCGATATAAAATAAATGAAGACTGCGATTTCTTAGTTAAGAATGTACTGGAAATGAGTGTGCTGTCTTAAGAAAGTGTTGAGTTATATAGTCTAATAATATTATTACCTGTACATTCAAGGAGAAACAGTTTTTCCGGTTTCGAAATGATTCCGCGTGGTCTCCAAATTTTGTGTGGCAAAGACGGACATGCGTGCAGTCAATAGCACCCTCCACCCTAGGTATAACAGGGTTGTTGGGATTACCACCCCTTCCCAGTTCTTCAAAACGTAAACGATTCGTTGCTTTCTCTTGCTGCGTTAATGGCATTCTTATGTGATGGCGTATGTGTAATGCCAGAATCCTTGATACCCTGTTCACTACCCTTGAGACTGTCGATTGTGAAAGTGAACAGAGATCACCAATGACGATCTATAAGTAATATAAAAAGTAGTGTCAACTCCTTACATTTGGCAATTTATTGTAGTTTCATTATAAGAGTAAGAAGGCTTTGTTTTGTATTAATTTTATTAATGCTTAATATTTTAATTTAAATTGATTGGATCAGGAAATTTAACCTTACTAATAATCAAATTTCATGCACATTAATGGAATCTAACCCCACCCATTTATTGAATACCTCACATGTTGCAGTTATGGCTGCATTAATTTTAATAAAATGAAACTTACCTGAAAGCTTCCGGTGGCATAAAATCTCAAGCAAATGAGAAGTTGTAAAACTGGAGGAACTGGCAAACCTCGCTGGTTAGGTTTTGCAAGAGTTCTCTCTATTTTCGGAAGAATTAAATCCAAAACCGTTCTTTTGTGAAAACGAAACCTCCTTTTGATTTCAATGTCATTATAAAATTCAAAGGGGTTCATGACGTTTCTCAAATAACGCTTTGGAGCACGAATTTCTTGCAATTCATTGACTTCTTCAATCATTTCTTCAAACTCGTTATCCATTTTTAGGCTAAAACTGACATGAGTCAGGGGTTCCCTTGACTTGATAAAGTCTAACTTATTTCATAACATAAGTCGCACTTGAGTCACTATGAATTGCAATAAGTTCAACTTCATGAAGTCAGACTTTGTAAAGTAAAGCTTATAAAATAAGCACGACTTATAATAAGTACGACTTATTTGGACCGAAATCTGCAATTGAAACGAGATTTAAGTTCGACTTATATATAAGCCTGACTTATCTCGACTATGAATACCAGCCTTTAGTTCCTTCTTCCACTGTTCGATGCACATGACACCAGTTGTTCAAACTGTTACATAACCCAAAACTTCATATTTTGACTTAATTCCTTTTAGCTCCGACCGATTCAATTGTTTCTGCTTAAAAATTAGTTCAGCATAATACAACTAAAACTATAGAATACCACCCATTATTGCAGCACCATCATGAGTTTATTTTCTAAATTGAAAGGTTGTAGACTTTGTTTTAGAACCTCGCTCAGACTGTTAGCCATGCGGTTGTTTACCTCTTTGAAAGAAAGAAACCTTTCCACAGGTTTACAACCTTTTATGTAAGTTATCTCAAAATAATAACAAATTGGCTTTTGCAGGTTATGTATGTTGTTTCGTGAGCCTGCACAACAACGAAATCTGTACAATTAATGTTCTGTTTCAGATCTTCGATGTAGGCCTATACATCATATAGAAGTTAATGTCTAATAATGAATTTTGTATAATGTGTAAAGTATATTTAAAAACAGAAGTACCGGTACTGTTTAAGATGGCGGTGGTTTAAGTGTTCATCCAATACATTATCAAGACAAAGTAAAGATAACAAGTCTAACAAATTTCCCCGATTTGCAGATCCCTGATTTTCGTTCTGAACCCTCAGTTATAATTCCTGAGTTCCGCATAATACTAAAGAATCAATTACTCTTGCTAGTATATGTATGTTTTTTGTGACCTGTTCGTTGTGTTTCTGGATTGAAAATTTGACCGCGGAATCAATTTGTGCTGCGATATTTACTGTCCCAAATAGTTTAAACTTACAAGCATTTTCTAAATGTGTTGCACTTTCTTCTTGTTTTTTGATGCGCTCCCTTAAATGTTTTAGATCTTTGCAACCTGTCGATGTCCACAGTCCCTCGCCACCAAACAATAGACAATAGAAACAAAATAAACTTTGTTTTTCGTCACTTACAGTTAGCCAGGACTTCTTTGTAAACCACGAGTTGCAGAAAGTAAGTTCTCCTTTTCATACCATCCGCCTATGTAAAACTGATGTCATTAGGTTGATGTGTGCCTAGTCGTTTAACTTCAAGTTTATCTTCTAATTTTAACGAAGAAAACGATGTTTTAATAGATATTCCATTTTATTCACGTTTTCACACTTCGCTAGCATGCAATGTTCAAAGTTCACACGGACACTTCTATAATTCAGTGGCACTGCGACTCACAGTATAACAAATAACTGCGACTATCGCTTCCATCCGGCAGGCGGGCCAGGCTCGTCGGGCCCCAACGAGAAGCATTATACTCGTGACGGTAACTTCGTAACACTTCGTGAATCTCCGTTGATAGCGAATATTGCATACCTCGCAACATGGCAGTTGAGCGCTAAAGTGAGCCGTCGGCAGAAATGTCATCGCGATGCCTGTTACTGCAGGGACAGGCAAAGAATACATATCCCCCCTCCCAACTAATCCTTTGCAGGTACATTGAACAAGCAGCTACCAGTGGCGTAACATATAGCTGTCCAAAGGTAGGAAACGTGTATTTAAAGAAGAATGGGAGGAGACGTATTTTTTGTGCTTATGGAGACAACAGTATGTTTATTGTGCTCGAAAGTTTTAAAGGACATTTATCAACACATTATTAAATATCATTATAATGTAGCCTATGTCATAAAGAGCATCAGAAGATCACAGGTATTTATGAGCATTTTAATTGCAGTACGAAGGGCAATAGTAGAACGTAGTGGATATGTACGATATGGTGCGATCATTTATTACAAAGATAGATATCTGGAAATCAAGTATGAGAGAAATAAATTTTCTTCATTTCTTATCCTTACACTCTCTTTCTGATATTTCTGAATAAAATTTGAATAATTATGCTCATCTAAATTTAAAAACAGAATTTCAAGAACGGATTTTAAATATATTACAAATAATTTCTTACTTTTTGCGAATTCTTTGACCATAGACATAAACAAAGTTAAGCCAGAAACAGCGGCGGATTTTCAGGGGAGGCAAGGGAGGCCGTGCCTCCCATAATATTTTACCAGAATACAATATGACAGTATTAATTCCAGCTGAATTAAGATCAATAAGTTATAGTAAATGACGGACATTTTCCCTTTTATATTAATTTTACTATTCACTATGACTAAGGTGTAAGTTACGTAGTCGACCAAATCCAGTTGGTGATGCCCGCTCGCTATACTGTAGGTAGTACAAATAATTCATACCGAAAAATAGCAGATAGCGCTGTAACCTGTATAGTCGACATTAGCACTCTAGCAGCCTGCAGTGTCTTCTATGCGAGAGAGGGAGAGAGGAGACAATTACATCACTCTGCTCCCCAGTAACCATGACAACAAAACTTCAACCAATAAGATAGCTGGTCAGAGGAGTGTTTAAACTTAACTAGAACGCGCGAGGGGAGCCGAATTTGGAGACGTCCTACCCACCGCTGACAACTGTACTGCTAGTCACGGATGCTTTCGGCTTGTATTGGCAAACTATTTATTTATTTATTTATTCTTGGTTTTAGAAAATTGGGTCATGTGTTGTTAGTTTTATTTCCCTGCGTAAAATTGTTCTTTTATGTTTGTAGATTTTTCTCTTGTTTGCGGGTGTTCCTGTTATTTTCTTTTTCCTTTGTGTTACGAAATATATTAATTTATACAGTATATTAAATGAAGCGTCGGCTGGAACAACGTTGTAAGTTACATTTGGTAAAATTTACAGGATCTGCAAAAATGTGTACACGTACAATGTTGTTCTTATAGGATAACAAACTTTTGAGTGGACAAATTTCACGTACTGCATTGATGGACAGTTGCAAGCCAGAGAGTATAGCAAGGTAACATGACATACAACATTATTACACGGAAACACGCCGAATGAAAATTTTGTAACTTACAACGTTGTTCCAACCAACGCTTCAAATATATTGAGAGTTTAGAAACAAATGCGGTAATGAGCAAGTCCCAGACTCTTAGCTTCGAACCAATGTTGTTGCTATCTTGTTACTCTCGAAATATTGCTTTTCTTATTCCTTTTATGTTGCAACGAACAACATTCTTAAATTTAATATGACCTAAAAAGTCCTAATTCGTTGGTTAGAACTTAAAATGCCTAAAGAGACCTAATTCATATTAAGAGCACTACATAAATGAGTGGTTTGCGGGTGTAATAATTTAATAAAGATAGTGTTGTGGACATAATGGACTATTAATATAGGTAAATAGTTCTATAAAACATTCCATCGTCACTACGTGAATCATCAGGCTACTTTTTAGATTTATAATGTTAGACCTGCAATAATGGATATTTGAATGTGACTCTAAAAGAGTATTGTAGTATATTAACAGTATGTTGTTTATTTTTTATTTTTTTTCCCCCGTAAAATCATATAAATTTCCTAAACATAATATTTAAAATCGTAAAAAAATTCTAAAACATAGATTGGGAAACCTAATTTTAGTTTCTTAAAACATAAATTCTGCGCTTGATGATTAGGTACGTCACAGGCCATATATTTTAATACATGTTAATGCATACTCTCATCAGTCACGTCTTGGCCTCCTCAACTTTCAAACCTACCGTCCGCCACTGGCCAGAAATGCAGCAAGGAGTAGCTGATTTATAGAATGATGCATATTTACAAACGCGGCGCAAAGACATATGAAGAGTCCACTGCAAGAATGATGGATGTCATTTGGAATGCATTTTGCAGGAGAAGCAATTGAAAGTTTGAAATGCTTAGCGCTCAAAGCTTAACTGTGATTTTCCGATCATTACTGGACAATGACTATCAGTGTTAATGTCATATAACTCTTTATGTACGTGTCCACACCTGTGGAGTAACGGTCAGCGCGTCTGGCCGCGAAACCAGGTGGCCCGGGTTCGAATCCTGGTCGGGGCAAGTTACCTGGTTGAGGTTTTTTCCGGGGTTTTCCCTCAACCCAATACGAGCAAATGCTGGGTAACTTTCGGTGTTGGACCCCGGACTCATTTCACTGGTATTATCACCTTCATATCATTCAGACGCTAAATAACCTCAGATGTTGATACAGCGTCGTAAAATAACCCAATTAAAAAAACTCTGTATGTACATTCTATATGTCTTAAGCTATGCATTGACAGTCTTGGTTCATTTTCGACAAGAAAGTGACATCCATCATTCTTGCAGTGGACTCTTCATTATGTGTGGTTTATTTATTTATTTTTTTAATTCTGTCTACGAAAAAATATGCTTCCCTTATGTTATTTGTCGGCTATGTTTCGTTCCACTTACAGTTGCGAACATTTTTTTTTTTTTCAAAATTGAAACTTGCAAAATCAAAACAAAGATCGCGACTGAAAGATGAAAATTTATTCGCTATTTTGAGATTGGCTACTTATGACATAAACTTAGAATTCTGTGACACTTTGAAAGTTACGGTACAGTAAATATGAAGTTTGTGATAGCTGCACGCCACTGATGTCTGAGCCCTCAACCCTACCCACAACCATGCGACGTCATGTGTATTGCTGGTTGCATTGCCTGATGTGATTTTGAGTACAATTCTGCCGATGACTAGCTAAAGTGATTCAATTTGTGGGGCCCAAGCTCACATATTTAGTGTCATACAATATTTGACATTTTACTAACACACAGTGCGCCATGTTATGAAATTTACTGAAACAATTATGAATTCAGTACACTGTCCTGAACAAAATTTACGCATTTTAAATGCGAAAAGAAAATTGCTGGGGAACGAAATATTGGTGGGGCACGGCTCCGGTGGCCCCTAAGGACGGACTGCCTCTGCATAGAGTACCACTTAAATAAAACAAGGTTTAATAGTGGTTTATAGTTAACCAGGCTCCTTGTATCAGGAATTTGGAAACAACAATTTACAAAACAAAATTACACTTTTCAACGCACTTTGACTTCTTATCTTAATTCTATCAGTTGTAACTATTGCTCTGAATTCATGGTTTATTTTTAATGTTGTTTTCTCTTTAAAAAAAAAAACCTAAAAATTTCGCAAATTTCTTGGATGGGCCTGGGCCCACCTGGCCCACGTGAAGCTGTGGAAAAAATACACCAAATTAAATAACATTGTTGATACATCATGAAGGCCAAAATGTAGATAATTCATGCAATAAACATCTTTACACGGCCCAGGACCATATTAAAGAGTTTCACGATACAGTTTTATATAGTGAGCAGGCTGTGTTTATCCAACTGAATTCTTGAATTCTTTGAAACCACAAGGATTGCCACCATCAGTAGCGGCTGGTGGTCAAAATAATGAGTGTGCTACAATCTCTATATCGGTCTACTGTATACACTTATATGCATTTATCTTAATTTGAGACTCGCCTAGTGACGAAATATGGAGTTCCTTCCTACTGCAGAACTTGTCAATTACCCTGGTGTTAAACGTTAAACCCCTCCATCTTGGACATTATACTCTTTTCTATTGACAGTATTGCAAGAGCAGTGAGACGATCCTGGGACATAGTGTTCCTTAAAAACGTTTTTATGCGTTTCAAGCAAGAAAAACATATTTCTGGCTAGCAGTGGTCATTGGTGTTGTAACCAAAATATTTAACAACTTCGTTACTTCACAGAATGGATCCCGTGAATTGTTGGAGACTATGTTTTGTAACAATTGAACAGCCATCTATATTTCGGAAGTCGGATCTTCCGTATAGAACTCCAAGTTGTGTCTTTAACATTCTTTTGTTCAGTACAGTATAGCTGTTGACAGCAACTTCAAGTTCGCGTTCACGAAAATTAGACGAAAAATTCTCAAAAATTTTTTCTGTTCAGCAATTTTGTTGCGTCTAGGTAGCTTAAAGATTGGAAACGGTGAGTAGTTTCCTGAGTTATACAGTCACATACTTCCTTGGCGTTGGCTTCAATTTTCTGGGAGTCCATTTTCCGTCGCTTGCTAGCCGATTCAGAAGGAACCTCATAGGCCTATAGGTAGATGGCAGCAGCAGTCGAACATTTGAATTACCAAATACATTGTACATAGTTCAGAGTTCCTCCACAAACAAGCATTCTTTCCTTATGCTTTACTTTTGCAATCTCCAAGCTGTGTTGTGCTGAAGCTGACTACAGCACTTCCCCGCGTAAAAATAGCCAATCAGAGCAGTTATTTCAGCTTCGCACATGCGCATTAACTGTCTACATTCTCATGTAAGTTTTGAGTAGCACAACGAACCCCCTGAGGTACCAAAGAGTGAAGAGCGAAGACTAAACATTCTATAACGCGTCATGATGATGATGGTGCGTGATGCACTGAAACAGCTGTAAGCCAGACGAATATTACATATTTAACACGAGTAAGTCCACTAGTTCATCAATCAATTAATTATTAAAAAAGTGTAAATTACATTTCCTGTGGTTGGGCATTCATTTCTCCCTCCCGATCGCATATTTGGAGTAATCGAAAAAGAAATAAGGAAGTGATTGTAGATCCTCAAGAATATAAAGATATTATTGGCAAACATGGAACAGCCTTTGATCTTGAAAATGAAGATGTAGGCCTACCTCTTCAAGACTGGAAGAAAGAGGCAGACATAATTTTAAGATTCCTTCTATTTTAAGTTCAGTCCCTGTAAAAGATTTATTTTAAGACGATTTGCATTGAAAGAACAGATAACAGTCCAAGATGAGTTTAATTATAGAACTGACACCGTTGTTGCAAAGGTAGTAGCAAGAAAAAACAATAGAATTGAACGTGAAGAATAAGAAGACGAAGAAGAAACTGTTAATCTGGAGGAAGAAGAATGTGACAATATTGTGTAAAATTTGTATGAACTTAAAAAGTGTAACATATATTCAAATTTATATTGCTGTTATGTTTAAATCATGTGCATAATCATACTTCATATGTGGGTTTCATTACCTACATAATTTGTAAGGTTCAAGTTAAAATGTTTTCCTTTTTGACTCATTTTTATGCTTAGAACTAATTCTCTTACTTTCAAAAGCCTCCAAATACACTTTTCAGTTTCAAAATCAGTTAGGTCCTAATTTAACCTCACGAATTTGTTAGTTTCAATGAAGGGACAATCCTGTAATTTGTTTGAACGTATCTAATGATAATAAAATACTTGATAAAAGCATTGTTTATATCCCAAGAATGTTTATTTATATGGAAACAGTTTTTTCCATTTTCCCACAAATTTTGTTTTATGGACTTAGAGGGTTTTGATTCTAGACACCTGTGGTGGTGGGAAAAAATAACACGAAATTAAATAACATTGTTGATACATCATTAAGGCCAAAATCTAGACAATTCATGTAATAAATATCTTTATCTGCATTTATTTAATAATGGATACTTACTTATCCATCGTCATATCACCATGGTAATGGCATTCATTACCGTACTGAACGTGAAATATTAATTTAATTTTTTTTTTATTTATTTAACAAGCTAACTAGTGAGTACAAATTATAATTATAAAACAAAAATTTCTAGCCACTACCGTTAAAAGCGAGGCTTGTGTACAGTGTGGTCAATGCAGTAATGAATTAATATACTTACATGTCATGCTTAACGATCAAAACTACTACTGAAAAAATCTATTGATTATTATTATTATTATTATTATTATTATTATTATTATTATTATTATTATTATTACATACATTTATAACACATTCTGAATTTTTATTGCACATAATTCTGAATTATTACATTATCTTTCTGACAAGAATATTGAAAGCAATTTTCTTTTTGTTTCCTAGAGATCTCTTTATATAACCATTAAAACATTCACTTAAAGAACACAGAAGAACAATACATTATTTATTGTATAAATTTATAACACATTCCGTGCAAATAAATAATTGAATATCAGATGACAATTGTTGTGTAAAATTTCCACTGACAATTCTAAAGTCTTCTTTATTCATCTGTACAGTCTCTCTCTAACCTAGAATATTCGAAGCAATTGTTTTCTTGTTCTCGTCAGATCCTTCTATATAGCCTCCAGCTACAGTACTTGATGTCCAACCTCCGTGCCTTGTGATAGTTTTTAGATCTGCTCCTGAATCCGCCAACAATGATGCAAAGGACCTTTGGAAGCAGTGTTCAGTGTATTGATGAGGATTCGCCAGTTTCAGCAATACAGCAACATCCTTGAGAATTTTTCCAATCGTGTTGATATCAACACATTGTACATTTTCCATTTCTGTACCCCACAAACAACCTCCAATGGTCAGTTCCTTCAGGACGATGCTGAATATATTTTCTAACAATTCTAACATATCAACACCGTTAACATCGCCACTTGTGACAAAAAAAAAACTCCCTTGCAATCTTGGTTTTAGTAGTTGGTAAAAAAAAATCCCACACATTACCCTTCGTCTTTGACATTCTCCACCACCAGATTTGTCAGTTCCTCTCTCCTACAAGCCCCAGCTAATCCAATAATAAGTACCACTTTCTGCAATATAAATCCATCATCTGCTTCTTTTAGAAATTTAACAATTTTCTCTTTATTAAAAAGTTTAAATTTCTTATTATTGGAGAAAAATTCGTTCCGGCACTGGGAATCGAAATCAGGACCTCTCAGCTTTGCGCGCTGAGTGATCTTTCCATTTGAGCTTTGCCAAGACCCGATTCACATTGCCGGCAGAACTCTCCTCCTTTGTATCATCAATGGCATACTGCCTGCATTTTTAGACGTATAAGTCATGTATGAAGGAGTGCATATTTACATGACAGTTTTTGAATACATACTGTTAACATTGATATATTCATATGCGAGTCCTTGCTGTCCTCATTGAATAATCATGGCTATATGCAGTCAACATGTAAATACCTATTATTGGAGAATGGAGGATTTTGGCCGGCACTGTGAATCAGGTCTCAGCATAGCTCAGATGGAAAGAGAGCTCAGCGCGCAAAGCTGAGGGGTCCTGGGTTCGATTCTCAGTGCAGGAACGAATTTTTCTCAAATAATAGGTATCTACATATTGACTACATATAGTCATGATTATTCAATGAGGATTGCGAGGGCTCATATATGAATATATATAGGCTATATACTTCGCCTTTTCTTTTCAGAAATGCAATTAAATTTGTGTATGAGCTAACATTGAAGATTTTTTTCACGGAGATAACACTTCGCAGCATAGAATAATATGCCCACAGAGACGAAGGTTTGTGAGATTGTGATAAATGCTCAAAATATGCAAGCAAAGCTTTCTCATGTACAATATTACTCTAACTTCGCACCATTTCACATAGCGCTCATATACCATTTCATACTTCACCCTCGATTTACTAGACAAAAGTGATGCAACAACTGTCGAAGCTGCTACTTCAATATCTGAAGAGATACTTTCTCCAGAATCACTCATTATTCAGAACGAATTAGCCGATTTTTCTTGATTCCAAATAATCTATACCAGTGTTCCGCAACTGGTGTGCCATGGCACACTGGCACACTGATGTGCCTTCATAAGGTGAAATGTGTGACGCAAACTTTTACCTATTATTGCAATAAATTGATAAAATTAATTTAAATTTAATTAAAATTAAATTGTTTTCATAAATATATTTTTGCATATAGGCCATTCAGTATCTCGTAAAACCTACGTGCGCGTGAACCTACATACCTGCCGAGTTAGTGACATGTCCAGTGACTCGGAGACATTATGAAGGAGAAAATAAAGAGCAGTCAGAAGTTCTCATTTAAGATCGATGAGTCCACCGATATTGGTGATCACGCACAACTTCTTTCCCACATTCGGTACATTGATGGAGATGTAATTGCAAGTAATTAATTTTTTTGCAAAGAAGTGCCCGAGCGAGCTACCGGTGAATAAATATTTCGTACAACTAATGAATATGTGGTCCGTAATGAATTAACATTGGAGGATTACAGTGCGTTAATGTTTGTACAGATGAAGCCGCTTCTATGACAGGTTGAGTGAAAGAATTCGTGGCTAAATTACGTGAAGCAAATCCTAACATACGGAGCAACCACGCTCTCATTCACTGCGAAGCCATTGTTGCTAAGTCTTTGCCATCTCCTCTGAAAATTGTGATGTACGAAGTAGTAAAAGTCGTGAACTTCAAATTGCGGCCCCTAAATACGAGACTTCTTTTCCGTTTTGTGTCAGGAAATGGATCAGAACACATTACACTCCTGCTACATACAGAAGTGCGATCATTATCACGAGGTAAAGTGTTAGAGCGAATGTTTGAACTTAAAGAGATATCGTACTTGAATTTTTTACTATTGAGGACATGAGTATCGCAGATTTATTTGCAGTTGGCATATCTTTTCGATATTTTAGTACATTTGAATGAGCTTAACAGATAAATGCAAGGTAGGAACGAAAATATTCCGACTATTATGGATGAGATTCATGAATTTGTGAATAAACTGAATTTGTGGATAGATTATTTAAAATAGGTGGTTTGAGATGTTCCCAACTGTATGGCCCCTTGCTGACGGTAATAAAGTGTTGATGAACTTAATTAAAGAACATTTAGTAATCTTGCAGTAGAAGTTAAAGAATTATTTTGGAGAGTGTGTTCAAGATTTCGACTGGGTTCGTGAGCCATTCCTTGTGGATTAAAACCATCTTTCGAATAATATACTCGTACAAGAGAAGCTGACAGATTTAAAAGCAGACATGACACTGACATTAAAACTCCTCGAAGTGCCTTTGGAAACATTTTGGTTGTCAATAAGGAGTGAAAACCCGGTAATCTCCGAGATGGCAGTTAATATGTTATTGCCAATTTCAACTACATATATGTGTGAACTGGGCTTCTTGATATTAACTGAAATTAAAACATCAAAGAGGGAGAGACTCAATTCCATCAGTGAAGAAATTAGGTTTGCACTGTCAATGATTCCGCCACGGATCAGCCAGCTGTGTGCACTAAGCAGGTCCAAGTAAAATATTGAAGATATGACTAGAGTTATTTACTTTAATATTAGTAATATAAATGTGTATTTTCTAAAGTGAAGTTCATAAATTGTTAATAAATGCAGGAGTCTATTTCTGTTTAATAATAATAATAATAATAATAATAATAATAATAATAATAATAATACATTTTATTACATTAAGTAATTATATTAAGAGAGTCACATTATATGGTTTTAAGGGGATTAACATTTTGGTGTGTCGTGTTTAGTGTAGGCCCGTCTAGGGTGTGCCATGAATAGAAAAAGTTTACGGAACACTGATCTATACCATTCTACTGTTACCGTAAACAAATTAATATTGTTTCATTAGTTCTTTTTTTTCTAGACCAACTTTATTATGATCAACAGAATAATATCAATTGGGCTTTGGCTTACATTGAATCACAGGATATCATACGCCTCATTCTTGAAAAACAGATTCCAGCGGTAACGATGCTCCGCATCAATAACTATTACATAGTCCAGGACTGAATGAGCTTCCCGATAGTTATAGATAGTGACCAGACTGTGTTCTATCCAACTGAATTCTTTGGAACCACAAGGATTGCCACCACATAATTTAATACTTAATATTGAATCGCCAATAGTACTTAATTACTTCATCATCATCCTAAGGCACCACAATTTTAAAATTGAAAGTTTTGACCTTCTCAAAAATCCTCTTCCAGACACTTCTGTCTTTGGAGCCTTCAAATTAGTCATTTTCATTTTCTTCAGGTACTTACTTACAAATGGCTTTTAAAGAACTTGAAGGTTCATTGCCACCCTCTCATAAGCTCACATTGGTCCCCATCCTGAGAAAGATTAATCCAGTCTCTACAATCATATCCCACCTCCCTCAAATCCATTTTATATTATTCTCCCATCTATGTCTCGGTCTCCCCTAAGGTTTTTTTTCCCTCTGGCCTTCCAACTAACACTCTATATGCATTTCTAGTTTCGCCCATACATGCTACATGCCCTGTCCTTCTCAAACGTCTGGATTTAATAATCCTAATTATGTCAGGTGAAGAATACAATGCATGCAGTTCTATGTTTGTAACTTTCTCCATTCTCCTGTAACTTCATTTCTTTTAGCCCCAAATATTTTTCTAACCACCTTATTCTCGAACACCCTTACCCTCTGCTCCTCTCTCGAAGTGAGAGTCCAAGTTTCACAACCATACAGAACAACTGTTTTATAAAGTCTAACATTCAGCTTTTTTGAGAGTAGATTGGATGACAAAAGCTTCTCAACCGAATAATAACAGGCATTTCCCATATTTATTCTGCATTTAATTTCCTCCTGAGTGTCATTTATTGTTACTGTTACTCCAAGATATTTCAATTTTTCCACCTTTTCAAAGGATAAATTTCCAATTTTTATATATTTTCATTTCGTACTATGTTCTGGTCACAAGGCATAATCATATACTTTGTCTTTTCGGGATTTACTTCCAAACCTATCTCTTTACTTGCTTCAAGTAAAATTCTTGTGTTTTCCCTAATAGTTTGTGGATTTTCTCTTAACATATTCGCATCATCTGCATAGATAAGCAGCTGATGAAACCTGTTCAATTTCAAACCCTGTTATCCTGGACTTTCCTAATAGCATTTTCTAGAGCAAAGTTACAAAGTAAAGGTGATAGTGCATCTCCTTACTTTAGTCTGCAGTGAATTGGAAAAGCATCAGATAGAAACTGGCCTGCTGTACATTTCACCTAAATCTCATAACCTTATTACTTTGCTGTGATCATGCCAGAGAATCAGTCCCATTCCGAGACTTATGTTGTGGTTTCGTAACAAGCTGTTTTTTAGGTGATAAGTTATTAGTCCTTTGCCAACCCCCAGCTTGAGGACCACCCCTTATCAGCTGTCCACGACTGCTTATTCAATACATTTGCAACTACCCTACATATCTGGATGCCATCTCCTGTATCCGCAACCTGAGGATGCACCATGCTGTGGTCATAGAGACCACTACTGCGAAGTATTGACCCACCAAAATTATGCAATAGAACAAGATTTGGTATGAAGAAATTCATGCAAAAGGTAACAGAAGTGATAATATTAACTGGTAAAATGAAAGATGTTTTTATTCCACATATTTCTCTGATAGTCACTAACATGCCTTTCGATTTTAAGCAACTGCAATTTCAGTGTGTTTAGCATTAATTGAGGCAGTAGCCGGAAAAGGGGCCCATAGGTCTATAGGCCCTTTTTCGGGAGAATGTTTAATTCGATTCTCCGTGTTAAAATCTACTTGCTTACGTAGTTTCGTTTCAATATCTTATACACAGAGGACAGGGTAGCTAATAGAATGAACCCATGCACTCTTGCGTAGTTATGGAATGCAGCAAACATGAACAGTCAGGTTGAGGCAGGCACTGCAAGCAGTATAATTGTGTTGTGTGTAGCAGTTGTGATCTGTATGCGATGTGAATTGTTTCAAAATGGAATGAAATGAACATAAACGAAAAAAGAGGAGACAGGACATGAAAATGAACTTAAAACGGGAAGACAGAAAAATTAATAAACAACATGATATCACATATGTAACTTCGAAAGGTGCTATTGTTGGAGGTAAGTTTTTGCACCCATTACCTCCTGCTGCCAGAAGGAATGTTTCTCCAAGTTCACTGCTGATGAACGGAAAGATGTCTTCGAAATATTTTACAGTGGGCAAACAAAGTTACTGCAGGATGCTACAGTGACAGGCTTGTTACAAAAAATCTACTAGTCATAAATGTAACTTAAAATTCAAAAGTCGTGAAAATGCATGGACATATTTTCTGCGTCGAAGTGGTGTTCAGCAAGAGGTGTGTCATCAAACAATTTTGGAAATCTTCAAAATGTTTGCCAAAAGAGTGAGAGTAATACAAGGCCACGCTACATCGCGATCGAACACCTAAACCAGCCGTCGTGGTAATGTCACTGAGGATGGAGCCTCCAAAACATGTCTGAATTTTATCAATTTTAATTATCATCATTTTTAAAGTGTTCATACAACTGTGATATATATATATTGTATGTTTCTTAATACAAGGGAAAATATTAAAAGGTAAAAGATTTGAGGGAAAAAGGAGTTCCCATGAAAACAGACCATATAAAATGAACAACAATATAATGGGATTTATCGTAGTCATACCTACAATCGATTCCACATAGCAAGATCCATTATTGTCCACTAACCCAAACCTAAATATCAAGATTCTCTTTGGGTTATTCTGTGATTATTACAAAGAAAAGACTGGTGAAAAACTGAATGTGAAGTGCAAACATATTCAGAGACAAAAGCTAGATTGGGAGAAAACATCAATGTACTTAGATGATTACCAAAGTGAGTGTGAGTCCATCAAGGATGTGCACTGAAGTGTAAACTGCACTGAGTCTGAATCCATTCTAGATTAATATTAAATAACTTGTAATCTGTATTCTATACCCAATAGTTATATTCTTGATTCTTACGTATTCGGTACAATTTATGACGTAACTATGAGATATATGTAAGAAATATAATTTTACTAAAATGATTATGAAATCATAAACCTCTGTAATGTGCGCCGTTCAATGCTGATATCAAATTTTGCTAAAATATAATCATATTGAAAGTATTTTGATAAAATAAACTTGTTCTCTGGAAAAAGGGCCTATAAAATGCTTCAATAAAATATATTCTTTTATTAACACTATTAAAGTCGGAATATATTATTTAACAAAAACTTGTAGACAAATATTATTGTAACAGTATGGAAATTGATATCTTGATAAAAGTGCATCCAAATCGCAATGACATACAAATAAATTTTTCAATAAACTGTTTTCTCGAAACATGACTTTTGCCTCAATTGTAATGGCCATATTAAAATAAAGCTCAAGGACAGTTAGTTGCTCAACGTTCCAGACATTCACTTAGAAACTCCGTATTTTTCACATAGTCAACTATGTAACTTGCTCTCGAGTAGGCACACCTAAACATTTATGTACTATATTAAATTTAACAGAGAGAAAAACAATGAAGTACGAATATCAAAAAGCAATTCAATGATATTTTTGCCATACTGCTAATGTAGTACACAAGCCCACTGAAAGTAACATTATATATCTCTCAAAATATTGTTGTTCATGTCCAAAAATGTGTTATTGCGAAATTCTATCTGTATAATCATGTTACTAATGTACCCAGTAGTATGTTAAGCGTGGAAATTCTAAAATATATGTTTCTCAGATTATTACTTATATTAAACAATGACTTCTTGCGAAATTATATTGTATTTGTATTTAAAATAAAAAATAATATAATTGATATGTTCTGAATTTGTGAGATATAATTTCTCAACTTATATTATTTAAAAAAAAAACAGGTATGAGTGTACAACAGTCAAGAGGTAAAATAGTAAAATATTTTACAATATAAATTAAATTATATCTGTAGGCCTATATATTGATTCTCTGATATGACCGACAGATAAATTCTGGCTCACAATGTCACCCTAACTGGGAACAAGGGAATTTCCTATTTATCATCAGTTGTTCTGAAGTTCAAGTGAAAGCACACATAGACATGAAATTACGTGAAATGTATGTCAGTACAGCTTCAGATTTTTATCTCTGCCTCTGTGCAAAGTCATATTTGCGGTGGGAGGAAAAGAAATGGCAGAAAGGTTGTTTTCAATACACTGACACCCACGACTAAGATAAGTTTTTGAAATTGAACAGTCACTGACCGGAAGAAAACAAAATGTAAGATCTGTAGAACATTAAGTCAATGCTAGGTGGACATATAGGGACTAAGGAGTGTATTTTTGTGTTGCCGAATTTCAAGACAATGCTAACTCATTTGAAGTTTTGTGTGACTGTAGCCTGTATATATTTTCGTTTCGTTTTATTTTGTTTATAATTCGATTTTTCTATTATTTTATTTGTATTTCTGGTGGTGTGGAAGAGAAGGTCTGATGGTCGTAACTATGCCAAAATAACTAAATAAATAAACAGAAAAAAAATATATATATATATATATATATATATATATATATATATATATATATATATACAAATTTAAAAAACATTTGAACATAAGGTATGTGATGAAAAGTTTTCTTTTCAGTGCGTGATCTACAACTGTTTTAAATTGAGTTGACCCTGGCAGGCATTTGGCTAAGAAGTTAATTAATAAAATTCAAGTAAGTGACATTATGTAAAGATTCATCTTTATGGATGAGGAAAGCTTAGTAAAGACAATTCGTTTTGGTTGTCTATAGTTGAGTTTCTGAGATTTCCGAAAAGTCTAATACAGTAACTATTTTAATTAAAAATAGAAGCAAAAAGGAAAACCCAGGTAATGCCAGGTGCTTTCAGCTAGTACTTAATATTTTATCACCAATAGTATTATTGCGAAATACTGATCCACAAAGATTATTTTTTATTGGGTTATTTTACGATGCTGTATCAACATCTCAGGTTATTTAGCATCTGAATGAAATGAAAGTGATGTCGGTGAAATGAGTCAAGGGTCCAGCACCGAAAGTTACCCAGCATTTGCTCGTATTGGATTGAGGGAAAACCCCGGAAAAAACCTCAACCAGGTAACTTGCCCCGACTGGGATTCGAACCTGGGCCACCTGGTTTCGCGGCCAGACGCGCTGACCGTTACTCCACAGGAGTCGGCTACCAAGATTATGTAATGGAACAAGAATTGGTGTGAAAAAAACTCATGCAAAATGTAATAGTGACAATATTAATTGGCATAGGTATTCGTATGATAGCCAGTAACATGTCTTTCAATGTTAAGCAACTGCAATTTCAGTGCGACTAGCATTAATAATGGCCGTGTTGTTAAAGACCTGCATACAGTAATAGTGCAAGCTATAACGGCTAGCCAGTTACTGATAATTCAGGCCTATAACATAATAGGATCATAAGAAGAAACCCTTTAAATACAGACTGTTACCTGTTATGGACATTTCGTAACGTAAGTACATTCTTGTAAAAATCCCGCATTCATTCGCTGCTTTATGTTAAGTTGTTACTTTAAAGTAATTATCTGTTGTGTCATGTCATCTGTCATTGCTCCACACGTGTCGGTATATGCCTCATTTTCTAGTGCAAACACAGAACCAATCAGCAATTGGGACACAGAAACATTTTGTGATATGTCTGTTGATATGCGGAGTCTTTATGTACTTATGGAATGAGGATTAGAGTAATTTTCCACAAGAAAGTGTTTATTTAACAGCAATGATGAATTCTTTCGTGATGGTCAAAATATATCGCTGAGCGGAGATATGCATTCTACGAGTACAGGCAGGGCACGCATTTTTTAAAATATTACTTTACAATTCAGTTTCCGCAGTTCGATTCAAATTACACACACACTGAGAAAATTAAATAGGGGATAATTTTTTTTTTTTTTTAATTCTCGCGAACATTGTTGAAAATTCAACTTTAAATATGTACTAGTGTTGTATTTACAATCAATTATTCCGAAAAAAAAAAAAAAAAAAAAACATATTAGTTATCCGAAATAAACTAGAATTCTTAAACTTTCAATTCAGCCCAAGATGTGTTCTGTCCGACACACAGAACCAAACTTATAAGCACTTATGTGTATCAATGCATGCCCATTTTTAATTTTTTTCAATTTTGATTTATAATCCAAAAAAAATTTTTTTGGCTAAAATAAAAATATATGGGGGTTTCTTTTTTAACCCCCTAAACACATATTAAGATGTCTGAATTGTTTCGAAACATCAAAGTCACAAGCCTGTTCGATTTGATGTGGAATGCTGCATTTGTCAGAGTCTGCAGTGAGTTGCTTCAAATCATACTTCCAGGAAAGACAACAATGTGTTTTATCTGGGAACAGAAGTTCCTCCAGACTTAACATAATATCTGACGTATCATAGGTATTGGTACTTGGATCATTGTTGTTCACAGTCTATGTCATTGTTGTTCACAGTCTATGTCAATGATATTATATCACTTTTTAGACACTGTAATTTATCACTTTTATGCTGATGATCTTCAGTGCTGCATCTCTTTCCGTTTAGACTAAGTAAACCACACTCTATTGTCTATAGTGTGGTTTACTTAGTCTGAACGGAAAGAAGATATCAACTCGAATGTGAAATGGACAAAGAAATTCCATCTTAAAATCAATTTGGAAGACACATGCAATATCAGAGCAAAGTGTCAAATCGATGCTGTAAAATAACATGACATTTTCCCCATTAAAGTTCAGTGGATATTCTTTGCATTCATATGAAAAAATCTTTGCATTCATATGAATATAATCTCAAATGAAATATGCAAATGTCAGAAAACCTAGAAAAGTATATTCTATTATCCATGTACTAAAAGAACAAATATTCATCTTCCCTTTTGTTTAAAAAAAAGTACCTTGTGCAGACACCTACCTTGCCCTATTTTGACTATGCCAATATTTACTGACTGACCTTTCCAGTGACAACAAAACAAAATTTTAATGTGCTCATAATTTATGGGTCTAGGGTATTCTATAATCAGAAATGTCGTCACCATTATAGCTTGTCATCTATTTTTTCGTCATTAGTTTTTTGCTCATAAAATACATTTTGCCATCATGTTTTTTAGTCACTGACGACATTTGAGGAGCATCGTTTCAAAACGTATTATGTGCAACTTAAATTTTTTTCTACACGAACGACGAAAAACTGGATTACTCGTAAACCGGAGAAGTTTTCAAAACACTATACAAAACCATTTTTAAGTACTGTTTTCACAGTTTACTAATATGACGACTTGGAACCATCAGACTTCACAGCATGAAAGATAAATAAATAGAAAGTAACAAATTTAATTTCGTCCACTGGGAGACTTAATACGTTTTGAAACAATGCTCCTCATTTGTCATCGAACATATTTCGTCATCATTTTCTTTTGTACTGAGGAGATTTCGTCACCAAAATAATACAGAAAATTACATTTAGGCTGTTTTTATTATGAATCCAAAACTATCACTGTATAATTATTTTAATGCTCTGTATTAACATAGCTTTTGAATTGCATACATTCATCCTGTTTTTATGGAGTTTCAACAAAAATTCCTGCTGAAGTTGTGCTCTGTCGGTTCTTTTATAATGGTTTTCTTATAATCATCAGTGAATTACAAATATCACGCTGATCACATCTCCATACAATCCCGGTCTTTGTAACTTTGTGGTTTGTATACATATGTCCATTATATGTAAATTAATTATCTCTTGATCTGTTACTTTTTACGAATCGCAATAATTTCGCCATACTTTAACTTGAAGATTTTGAAACCAATGAATCCTGTAACTTGAAGATTTCGAATCCAAAAAATCAATGTATCCAAACGAAATTAACAATATGAACACAATGAATCCTGTAACTTGAAGATTTCGAAACCAAATAATGAATGTATCCTTGGATATGAAATGAACAATGAAGTAGGAGGTTTTATATTACTAATCATTTTATATAGGTATCAAGGGAAGCGATACAAAGGGAGAAAAAATTGTGGTGGCAAATAGTGATGAGGAAATTAAATTGGTGACAAAATATGTGATAAAAGTGATTTGGTGACAAAACTGAATTGGTGACGAAATCACCAGGTGACAAAAATTTCGGATCTCATAATTTGTGTGTACATTTTCATGCAATGTTTGCAAATATGAGCATATTACCCCATCCCTGGAAGCAATAGTTGGCTTAAATTATGTAAAAGAAGAAATTTACAGTCACTTCTTCTCTTCAAAATCTTGAACTCGTCTATTCCTTTGTACCTGTTGTCTCACTTCATTTATCTTTTTTCCCCATCATAGTCTCACCGGCATTATCACCTTCATTTCATTCAGACGCTAAATAACCTAGATGTTGATACAGCGCCGTAAAATAACCCAATAAAAAAAATAGTCTGAACACACGTTCTTGGCAAGAAACAATATTAACAATACCATCCCATCACACTTACTCATGCTCATCCTCTTTCATAATAGTCTTGCCAAGACTGTGGAATTCGCTACCTGCTAGCATCCAGGGACTGTCAAAATAAAATTCAATTCAAACTTACAAGGCACTTCGTCTGTAAATGAGATTCATTCAGACATGGCTTCTTGTATATAGTTCTCTTATTATAGCATAAAATACTTCAATCTCCAGTAATTTCACGCCTATATAATTATTATACATTTAATTTGAACTTCAATAACTAATTCATTCTTATGTTTCTTAACTTCTGCAATAAATTGTGTAGTTTTTATTAACCCTCAACTGGTATCTATGGGTCAATATAAACCCATATGGATAGATATCTTAACATACATTTAAAAAGCAATACCAGTTGAGGGTTAATCATAATCAGGTAATGTTTCAGTACTTTCATTTTATTATAATTGTAATTATAAATTTAATATTCATTGTAATTTTCATTTAAATTGTGTTCTTGATATTGTAGTTGTAATCCCCTGGTAGAGCAGAAGAGAAGATCTCATGGCCTTATCTCTACCAGATTAAATAAATAAATATTATAATATTAAATATTGACTTGTGAAAGATCTGGTTGCTAGGATTCTGCTGCAGCACACGAAATCCAAACCAGTCTCTGCTTGTTTGATTTGTGTTTGTGTTACATCTGCCATCATTAACTAACACTCGAATGTGAAAAGGCTCCAGGTGGTCAGGAAAACAGTAGCAGCAATCATACTGGCAAATCCTGTTAAGGATTACACACCCTTGAACCTATTGAAAATGTAAGAAATACACCAGGACTCGTCAAATTTATCACTGAAACAGGGTTCTGCATGGAGGTACAACTGTATAAGGTGTCATAAACATCTTCCGTTAGAACTTCACTTCATACATTTCATACTGATGAAAGTGATGATCCTCTGGCAAAAGAAGGAAATAAAAATGAGTCGAGAATAATAAATTTCCAAATTGTGTTTATGTTACTAAAGCAAAATAAAACAGATTACAACTGATAAAGAGAAACACTTTAATGTTATAATCTTCTCAGGCAATTGATAAAGAGACAATTTTAGTACTTCGAACACAAATCTTAATAAACATACAATATTGCCCGAATTTCTGATGCTGTTACATTGCTTCTTCCAGAGCTAAATTCTTTGCAGTAATATTTGGCAACTCCTGAATGCCGTTTTTGTCGATAAGTTGAACTTTAAAATTAGGCAAGTTAACAATGAGTCTCTTGTGGATCTCACGCACACACTTCTTCATAAGTTCATATGCATCCTCTCGACTCAAATCTGTAAGGAAGCAGGAAGATAGTATAAGTATATTTAAATTGTACATTTTCACTTTCAATATTTGGTGAAAAAAAATTCCATGCATAATCTCAGTATCAAATGAAGTAATAAGATCTAAAAATTGAAGAAAGGAGCCAAGAAAACTTAATGTTGGAAGTAATGTACCCTCTTAACTATTACTTTGTACTGGAGGCAGGCAAAAGCCATTCATATGCCTGGTTGGTCTAGCTCACTGTATTTTGACTCTCGCTAGCTCAAGGTAGTAGGCAGAAGGAATGAACAGCACAACATTGCATTGTACGATACTGCAGAAAGGAAAGATCACTCTTGATCGTGTTCAAGTCATGGTAATCTCGGCCAGCGATAAAGAAACCTTTACTTGCATTCCCTCACATACCAATTTGCCGATAGCTACTCTAAGCATTTAATCACAGAGAAATGGCAGCACTTAATAAATAAATAGTTAAGAATAAATTGGGTGATGGAAGTTTTAAATTACTACTTCAAAATTCAGTTACTGGTAAGGCTAAATAGGATACATTTTCAGATATGTACGTTATTTTAACACATTAGGACCTATAATGTACTAAAATTGTTTCCCTATTATCCGAGTTTACAAATCTCTATTTCAAATTTCAACACTGTACTCCATACTCTGAGTTTAACAATTAAAAAACATTAACGTTATCCATAAGAAAAGGACTGGAATATAATGTAAAGTATGGAGTAAATTCAAATTCCTAGACAGAATATGGTAGCAGTAGCAGTAGTATCTATTGCCAAGGCACTTGGAAGTTCTCCATTTGCCTTCTAGCTTCTCAGTATAATTTAGAGTCCAAACCCAAAAGATTTGATGCCAAAGCTGGACATTTTCGTAAATGTTCTTGATTCATCACGATGCATATGGGATGCATTTTGGCGAACCAAAAATTCCAATTTTAAGCAGGTGTGCTGCTAAACAGTCATGGCAAGTTAGCATTCGAAATATACCAAATATAATAGAATGGTTTTACTTTCAAATGGCAATAGTATTTGAGCTCCATATTGACTGCAGTTTTCATTTTAATAATTTCGCTTAGATGAAAATTTTGTATCATTACACTGCAGGCCTTATACATTCAAATTCGGAGGTTCAACGATAAAATTAATAGCAAGTACATGAGGAGATTCATTGTGTGTCTGAAGACGATTCTCATAGAAGGGTGGATATAATTGCCATCAATAGAAGAACCCAGAAAGCGATGGTCTTAGACCCTACGATTTGCTTCGAACGAGACACGAATCAGGCACTGCAGATATATGATGACAAGCAAGCTAAATATGCACCTTGTATTCCATACCTCAGTGAAAAATTTGGCATTTCGCTTTACAACTGGGATGTTACAGGCTTACTATTTGGAGCGAGGGGTAGTTTACCAAAATTTACATGTAATATCCTCGAAAGCTTCAAAATTCCCTTTTATGAGGTTCAGAAGATTGTGATTAAAATTCTGAAGGTCTCTCTTCAAATTCTACACTATCATTTATATGTTAACACATAAATGTTTGTTTTAATGTACAAATCGAATAATTGTTTTATTCGTTTCATTTCCCTTTATCTTTTTATGTTTGTTAATTCTGGATCCCAGTGGTCAACCTCACTTGAGGACGGATGATTTTAAATAAATCCTAGTAGTATGCTGAAATTCTGTAGTGAATAAATATTAACTTAAAGAGCAAAATTAGGAATAACCAGAATGCAGCACTGAAGGTTCTTTACACTTAAATTTGGTAGATATAGCCTTAAAATTATTTACAGTTTTATTTTCGTTTTTTATTTAGTCATCAGGAAGATGCTGCACCCACTCCGGCAAAAAAAAAAAAAAAAAAAAAAAAAAAAAAAAAAAAAAAAACACAGCAGTCATCTAGTCATCTAGTTCTCATCAAAGAGGTGAACTTTCAAAATATGTACATATGGATGTGGTTACAGAATGTAATAATCTCTTACTTTAGTTCAACAGAACAGGGCTTACTGTTACTGATCAACACAGTACCATCAATCCTGACTATGTAAGTGACATTTTAGTGATTCATAACAATAAATTCTGAACACTTCATGTCATGTCATAGAACACAATTTACAAACTATATTAGTACTATATTATCATGGCAGTGGCAGCAGCGGCAGTGGTGGTGGTGGCGGCGGCGACGGCGGTGGTGGTGGTGGCAGTGGCAGTAGCAGCAGTAGTTAATAATTGACTCGGTATACATGTAATTATTTTTTTAAGATGGTACAGTCTTGCACACTTTTCTAATATGCTAGTATATCTACTCACACAATCACACAAGTCCCATTGCATGACTCCTACTTAGTCGGGAACCAGGTATCATGGACTTCCTGTCCACTTACCATGCAAAAGTTCCCATCAGTGCTGTGGGATTTAATCGATTAATCGATCAATTTCTATTGTAAGATTAATCGATCAAAAATATTTAATTAAATAATCGCGTCAATTAATCGATAAAAAATATTTAATCGAATAATCGAGTCAATTAAAATTAATCGGTTGTACTCGATATTAATTATTATTTTGTTAATGTAAACTCAAAGTAAAATTCCGACAATATTCGTCTCTCACAAATTGCTTACTTCAAACACGATAATACCATTATTTTGTAACTGCAAAGCAGGTAGCAGGTAGCATAGGGCAAATATTTTCAAACATTTTAGAAAGAGATTAAGATATGAGGACAGTGACCTGGTCTACCCTTATTGAAAGTTGAAACACAATGCTAAACTCTTATTAAGTTTTCCAGCTCATCTTCCTAGCATATGAAATACATACTTCTTCTGGAATTTGCCCCCTTCATCCCTTAGTCATGCTAAACTGTGAGCAAGTGTCAGAGTAACTAACTTCTTCTCTTTCCAAAATGTTGTGACCAGATTACAATAGTAGTCAGTCTGCTGTTTTGTTGCAGTTTCTTTACTGAATTTCTAGATGAAGGTTGTGTGTTTAGTTTGCTAAAGAAAATAAATCAGATTTCTGTGGTTGTGAAAAAAGTTAAAACTCCATTATGTCTTATGTCAGCGTTTCTCAAACTATGGTCCGCGGACCACCTGTGGTCCCCGAGGTCTGCCCTTGTGGTCCTTCAAAAAAGGCAGAAGAAAAAATAAAATTCAAACGAATATCACTGTATAGTTGAAAATCTCAGAGTTTGAAAATGACACGTGGCAATCGCCTTTCACTTTTTCTCTCAGTACTGATACTTTATGAAATTTATTACCCTAACTGTCTACTGACTTCCACTCTACTCTCAACAACAAAAGAGGGATTTAAAGCACTATGAACTTGGTGTTTCTCGCCATCTTTTCCCTGCACATCTGGCACTGCCCCTGTAGCCCAGCCAGGGACTACCCAAATTCATAACAGAGAACCGAACCTTTTCATGTATTTATGACTTTCTTAATAGTTTTGCCGACACCCAGTCTGCACATTGAAATGGTCACGTACTGTACGTCGTACACCAATAATACAACTCTGAGGTCACAATTTGAAACTTATTTTCCAAGTAAATATGACGAATTTTCATGGGTTCGTGATCACTTTCATTGCGATATTGAAGCTAACAAACTTTCATTGAGTGAAAGAGAACAGTTGATTGAACTCTTGAATGAGACCGGACTTAAAATGAAATTCCAAGTGGAAGGTATGGTTAATTTCTAGACCGCATCAAAAGTGAAAAAAGAATACAGTGAACTGTACAGTGGTGTTTTACATATTATAATTCAGTTTGTTTCTACGTATCTGTGTGAGAAAGGGTTTTTATCACTAACTCTAATAAAAACAAAATAGGCTACCGAAATCGACTCGATGTAGGTGACAATCTCAGACTTAAGCTTATCAGCATACGTCCAAATATAGAACAACTGTGCAAGAATCGGCAGGCTCATCCATCTCATTAATGTCAGTACCAACCTTTAATTTTTTTTTTAGTTAAGTTAAAGATTATCCAAACTCTAATAGCATTATTAAAGAAACAAAAATGAATTTTCTTCTATTAACATTAGCTTAATTAGTTAATACTGATATAAAATTAATTTAATTTAATTAATTTTACTTAATTAATTCCATTTTAAAATATAGGCCTAAGTATTTTGATATTAGAATATACTACAAAAATGATAAATTTGCTTTCGAAGGGAACAAGAGTAAGGTGGTCCGCGGAACTGTTCTGACTTAGAAAAGTGGTCCCCACTTCAAAAAAGTTTGAGACACGCTGTCTTAGGCCTATGAGAATTTGAGAAGCAAACTTGGTGATATGTTTGCATTTAAATTGAACGATTGTGGAGAAGTGCTTGACAGAAAAAAAAATTTTTGTTTTTAGTGATGCAGGAAACATAGTTGCTATACGTAGAGCAGCTCTTAACTCGGAGCATATGAAAGCACTCACATGTTTAAAATCATGGATGAAAAAATATTAACTAGATAAGTCTTTGCACATTTTTTTATTTGTGTTTGTCTCAAAACTCCCTGGAAAATTGACACAATGAATTATAAGCCTACATAATAAATATATTAGTAAATAACTAAAACAGTGTTGTTGTTCATCATCATCTCCGCACTACAGCCACACACGGGCCTTGGCGTCCTCAACAATTCTTTTCCATGTTTGTTTTTCCTGTGCCTTCCTCCTCCAATTTCTCACTCCCAATGCCACCAAGTCATCTGTCACGCCATCAAACCATCTGAGCTAACATCTTCCCTTTTTCCTTATCCCTCCAGTTTCATTAAAAAGCAGCTTTTTTTGGCTATTTCGTCTTTGCCCATTCTCATGAGATGACCGAGCCATCTTATCCTTTCTGCTTTTATAATTGCCACTATATCTGGTTCTTCATATAACTGATATAATTCCCAGTTAAACCTTCTTCTCCATATTCCTCCCTCTTTAATCGCTCCATATATTCTTCTTAAGATCTTTCCTTCGAAAGTTCCCAGAGAATTTTCCTCTCTTTTTGTCAGGGTCCAAGTCTCCGCTCCATAAAACAACACCGATCTTATCATTGTTTTATAAATTTTAGTTTTAATCGTACAAGGAACATTCTTTGCTTTTAATATATTTGCTAATCCAAAATAGCTCTTATTGGCTGCTATTAATCTAGCTCCTATTTCATTATCCATGGTATTGTTTTCTGTTATTACTGATCCCAAATATTTAAAAGACTTGACCCTCTCAAACGTAAATTCTTGTATCTTAAGCTCATTTGGTATTGATATTCTAGAATACCCACTAAACATAGTGTTGTTAGAGGAGAAAAATTCGCTCCAGCACCGGGGATCGAACCCAGATCCTTGGTTCTATGCACCAAGTGCTCTAACCACTGAGCTACGCCAAAGTTCAATCCATGGCACCGGATCGAATCTCTCTCCTTTAGTGTTTTTCCCTTTGTGGTCTTACACCTATGTTGACATGTTAACTGCTGTTATACTGGGTGACTTAGTGACTGGGACTCCACAGAAGGTATATGCATTGTTGGGCGAAGAATCTACGTAAAGATTAATTTTTTGGTCCTACAGAATTTATCTGTTATGGTAACAATTGTTGTTAGAGGACAAAAATTCGCTCCAACACCAGGAATCGAACCCGGGTCCTTGGTTCTATGCACCAAGTGATCTAACCACTAAGCTATGCCGAAGTTCAATCCACAGTAGCTTAGTACATAGGAGCTGACATTCCTATTGTACATTTTCCACTAGATGTTGACTCATACCCATGCGACAAAGACTAAGCAATCATATCCATCAGGCTCTCTCAAGAGCTACTCATTCTACATCACAGTTCACCCCACCTCTTAGACTTGAAGGCAAAATGCTTTCTTCACTTGTTGAGGACCTGGTATTCAAAACAATCTATGTTCAATGACCAATTATAATAACTGGCAGAATGTCGACTAGAGAGTATCATTTTCACAATGAGTGGGATAAACAATATCGGTACTTCTATGTCAAAGAGTATAGCCAGATGCCTAATTTATAAAAAAAAGTTAACATACTATTCTCATTTTAATATCAAATGGCATTTTCAGAAATATTATTATACAGATTAGCAGCCACATTCTTTCGGGTACGTCAACAGTTGAATTCGAATTTAACTTAACCCATTATATCCCGAAATAAAATATTTTTGAATTTTTGTACTAAATTTGAGTTCTAGTATGCCTTTAGATCACTTATCACATATAATGGTTTTATTTTGAGAATAATGTAAGTTACATGTGTTTTTTAAGCCGTATGAAAAATTATATGCTGGGCGTTGGTGTGTAGTACAAATAAATTTTCTGTAGATATGAGTAAACATTTGCTGCACGTTTTTTTTATGTTTTACACTACATATTTACTAATAACAATAATAAGTTGATACATTTTGTAAACAATGGGCACTGTTTCGTGTTATCAAATATATTGTTGTCGCAAATGGTATTGCAAGAAACTGTTCTTTGGATGTAAACCAACATTACATCTCACACATCGAAACTTACAAAACTTTCCACACTTCTTTTGATTTTTACTCCCTCGAGAACATTTTCCTAGTCCCAGAACATTGTCATTGCATATGTTGGTAGCTACAGTAACTACACTGTTGCCATGCCACTTCATAAGTGTTGTTGCTCGTAAGAGCATTGTTGGTGTCAGGTCGTCTCTACCAGTAGGTACATACAACGATGCATAATTTTCAGTATCCAGATAAAAACAAAATCGCTTTGTATTTGTATACATCTTCTGAGGGCAACTGGATTACGAAACCCTTTTTTGATGCATATTTTACACTTTCTCTAACAATGTTTTCAACAATTGCATCAATTATATGTCTGCACATATCAATAGATACTGCCTTATTGTGTAAACTACTTACATACAGTATGTAGGAATAGAATCAGGTATTTTTGCAATACTATTATTAGAATTCAAATTTTTTCCAGTATATTTTCTCTGAACTTCATCTACTTTTACTTTCTTAGGTCTTTTGTGTACACTACTTTTGCTTTTTGTTCCTTATGTTTCGTTATGACTTGAAAGTGAATCTTCTTTATCTGTACAAAATTTCAGTACCTTGGAAAAATTATCAAATACAGATTGCACCTCCATTTCCTGACTCAGAACACCTCTCCATAAATCTAGAAAATGTGACTCTCCCCTCCTGGTCATTTCCAGCATCATCTTGGTCGCTATCTAGACAATCACATGGTGGTACAAGAACCAATTATTCCGAGATACTTTTCTTATGTCTTGCGCTACTTCATCATTCCCATCCAAATTCTTCTAATACATTAAATATCTCTTCACTGGTGTCCACACCTGTGGAGTAACGGTTAGCGCGTCTAGCCGTGAAACCAGGTGACCCTGGTTCGATTCCTGGTCGGGGCAAGTTACGTGGTTGATGTTTTGTCCGGGGTTTTCCCTCAACCCAATATGAGCATATGAGATGCATTTAAATCTATAAGGCATTCATGACATACTATGACAAGGTGCATTTAAGAACTGGAGGGATGATAGCAGCTTCAGGAAAGACTTAAATCCCTAATGTGCTTTTTTCTCGCCATTGGCGAAAGTACAGCTAGAACTGATGTAGCTCAATTGCCTATATTTCTGAGGGGGCTTGATAATGAACTAAATGTTGTGGAAGACCTTATCGATACAGTTTCTCTAAAAACTACAATTTGTGAGGAAGGCATTTTCAATGCTGTAATACAGTTAGCATCCTCTATAATAGGGCGAGAAAATGGATTTATTGGCAGACTGAGAACATTTTTGCAAAGTACAGGTGTTAAAACAAATTTTGTATCAGCACACTACATAATTCATTGAAAGGCTTTAAGTGCCAAATAGGTTACCCCAAAATAATATTATCTCAATTGTGGTAAGTTATGTGACTTTTATTAAATCAAGTTCACTATGTCATATACTACAGACTTTTCAGAAGATCTCGGATCTGGATATTCAAATCTATCATATTACTGTCACATAATGACTCAGTTGAGGTGCCACACTGAGTAAAGGTAAAGGTATCCCCGTAACATGCCATGAAGGCACTTGGGGGGCATGGAGGTAGAGCCCCATGCTTTTCCATGACCTCGGCACTAGAATGAGGTGGTGTAGTTTCTTTAAATTACATAGTGAAATCGACAGCTCCATAAAAATGCAAGTATAAAAACGAAATGAGTTATTTATGAAAGGGCCTAAGTCTTGAATACTAAATTGTTAGTAATTTAAGAAAAATTATTTACAGGCCGAAATTTTGAAATTAAGGCTGAAATAAAAATTGTAATCGACAGCTCCATAAAAATGCAAGTATAAAAACGAAATGAATGGGTTATTTATGAAAGGGTCTAAGTCTTGAATACTAAATTGTTAGTAATTTAAGAAAAACTGCTTACAGGCCGAAATTTTGAAATTAAGGCTGAAATAAAAATTTTATCATAAATTCTACTAAGCATTAGAGTGTGAAACTTAGTCCTCTTCATATTTAAATCAATGTATCTACACCCAAACAGCAGTTATTACATTACAAACTCATGTTCACAAAATTAGGGACTTAGGCCCTTTCATAAATAACCCATTCAAATAGTAAAATGTATATAAAATAGAATTTTATGACGGTGAATCGAAAAGTCTTTGCCCCATTTTTTTCAGCCACAATAATAAACATATAGGAAAATCAAAATACAAGCAGTGTTCTAAGTACCTTTGACTATTTTTCCCACCTGTGGAGTAATGGTCAGCACGTCTGGCTGCGAAACCAGGTGGCTCGGGTTCGAATCCCAGTCGGGGCAAGTTACCTGGTTGAGGTTTTTTCCAGGGTTTTCCCTCAACCCAATACGAACAAATGCTGGGTAACTTTCGGTGCTGGACCCCAGACTCATTCCACCGGCATTGTCACCTTCATATCATTCAGACGCTAAATAACCTAGATGTTGATACAGCAACGTAAAATAACCCAATAAAATAAAATTAAAAAAAAAAACTATTTTTCCACATGTCACCACCACAGTTCCAGCATTTGTCCCACTGTACCACTAGTTTGGAGATGCCGCTGTTGTAGAATTCGGCCAGTCAAGCACAGAACCACTGCTGGACAGCAGTCTCTGCGTCGTAATTGGAAATTAAACTCTGGCCTACCAGGAAATTCTTCAGTGGTCCTAACACGTGGTAATCATTGAGGATGAGGTCTCGACTATATGGTAAATTCTCTATAATCTCTCATCCGAATGACTGCAGTTGGGCTGCAGTCCTATTTGGCACATGAGGTCTGGCATTGTCATGGTGGAGAACCAAATTGTTCACAAGAATCCCCCTGGCGCTTTTTCCTGATGGCAGCTCACAGACATGTGAATGTGCCACAATATCTGTAAGCGTTATTGGTGTCACCTTGTGGCATGAAATCCAGCAGAAGTGGCGATCCCAGAAGTCTGTGAGCATCAACTTCCCGACTGAAGGTGTTGTGCGGAATTTCTTTGTGACAGGCAAACTGGAATGTTTCCACACTATGCTCTGTTGCTTGGATTCTGGAGTAAAATACAATACCTACGTTTCATCTCTGGTGACAATGAGATCCAGGAATTTCCACCCTCCTCGAAGTAATACTGCAAATGTTGCAGTGAAGTCATCATTCTCCTGGCCTTGTGCACGTCATCCAAGAGCTTAGGCACCCACTGACATGAAATCTGTGATACCCCAAGGAATCGTGAATGATATCCTAAACACTGTCATATGAAATACCAAGCTCCTTGGAAATGACCTTCACTTGCATACGACGTTCACGTGTTGAGCACAACAGCCATCTTTGCTAACTAGCCGAAAGTTAATACCGGATCGGTCCAAGCATACTCCGTTGCATCGAATGTATATCTCGGTTACTCAATCACACTAATATTTTGGCTGAAAAAAATAAGGGCAAAGACTTTTCGATTCGCCCTCGTGTGAGTGAGTTAGTGAGTGAGTTAATGAGTGAGTGAGTGAGTGAGTGAGTGAGTGAGTGAGTGAGTGAGTGAGTGAGTGAGTGGGTGGGTGCGTGTATATGCAGTCAACTCCAGATATAGTTAGCTCGGTTGCAGTGAACCTAAATTGTTAGTCCCAACTTGCATACATTAAAAAGTACATTGATATTTCCATTTACAGCGAACTTAAAAACTAAAGCTTCCAAGAAAATGTTGTAATTTTAAAATGATCAAAATGATGATTTACAAAAACCCTTTCTCAAGAAAGAATATGCTTAGAACAACATCAAACCTGCTGCTCCTTAAATCCACTGAAAGACAAAGAAAGGATTTGATCAGCTTCCTGAATAGCTTAAAACATGTTGAAGACAATAGAGTATGCAGTGAAGTGAACGATAAAGGAAGCATTAGTTCTGACATCTTCATAAGAGATTAGTAAAGAATGCGGAGAAATGGGACCACTCATGCATCCTGAGAGGAACAATGCATCCTTCTGATAGGCACGCCACAAGTGCCTATCATCTGCTCACAGACCTCTACCCTAAGGTCTAATGAAACCTTGTCAAGTCCAATTCACAAGGGCAAGGAAAAGAGCCCCTTAATTTGTGAGGCCGAAAAAGGAGGCAACAAGAAGAAGTACAGTAGAAAGAGATGACAGCAAAAATTGCAACCTCTCTCTCCACCGCTGTTTCTACCCCTCAATCTTCAATATTTAAAAGACCTGAGAAACAGGAAACTGCAAACCAGGCTTCTAGTAGTAAGGAGGGTGCCAAAGGGAAGAAATCGTGACTTAGCAATACCCCACCCAAGATGAAACATTCCACTAAGCAGCCATAAGGAGACAGAGGGGATCTATTGATCCCCATGCACAATCCATGGCTGATCTTACTCCTCTCCAGTAAGCTATTTTTCGAAAAGGTAAGCAGGATAACGGGTGTACAGAGGAGCAACTTATGGAATTCTCAGATGACATCATGATTGATAAACCCGACACCATTCTGCTCAAGTCTGACAATGAGTATACCAAGTTGTGGAGGGTGTGCCTTCTGGAGACACTTGCTTGGACGAGAAATCCAGGGAGTGATTTTGTGGGCACAACAGCCACATCAAACTTTGACCAGGAATTAACTTGGTACTGGTGGAGGCCTCCAAGCTTCCAAGTTACAAAAGGCTATGTCAGTGAAAATGATCCCTCAAAAATGTCCGACAATAGGCTACATTCACATTATATTCATCGATACTGTATGTATCAATATAACTCCACCATAGTCATATCTTGCAATGAGGATCACTTTCAGACACCCAGGTTCCTGTTCGGATTTATTTGGTCTTGAAGCATCTAGAGGTCTCTGCAATATGACTGGGAGGATTACAAGTCTGCCAGAATATATTTTAAATGCAGTGAAATTCTGCTATTACGAGTATGTCTTATATCAAGAAGTCCATTATAACATCAGTATGCTTATGCATGGTCAAAATGGACATAAATATGCTAAAATTAAATGTTTTTAATGCAGCACTCCTCCAACTGGAGACTTCTAGATGCTTCAAGACCAAATAAATCCAAAAAGGAACCTGGGTGTCTGAAAGTGATCCTCATTGCAAGATATGACTATGGTGGAGTTATAATGATACATACAGTATCGATAGATATAACGTGAATGCAGCCTATTGTCGGAAATTTTTGAGGGATCATTTTCACTCAGCACTTCAAAGATGATAACTAGAAACCTAACATTCTTAATGATAATGCACAGTACCATATTGCTGTCCCTGGGAACGAGTTGCTTTAGCATTGGCAGTGGAAATTATTAGACCATCCTCGTTTTACAAGCTAAAAGAGCCACCATGCAGCATTTGCTTCCACTAAAAAGAAGATCTACGTCAAAGTATGTGTTTGCAAAACATTATTGATACTCAATAATGATGCTGACAGCATTACATGTCTTCCTAGAGTGATGAGTTGTTCACATAAAAGGGGACTACACTACAACTCAAAAGTTTTTGAACACCTTTGGTTTCCTTTGTTAGCAAGTAGTATGACAACAAACAAAGCCAATTTCAAATTATTTAGGGTAGAAATCCATGGAAACATCAATAAAATTCACGATGTTCCCTTTCGTTTGTGAAATATGTACATTTTGAAAATGAAGTATTGTTGATCCTTATAGGAACACTAACCCTAAAGTTGTTTTGGATGTCAGAGTATGTCAGTAATCCACTAGATGTCTTTCACAGACAATTTATAAATAAGTACAGAGGCAGTAAATAGCAATTTAGTGTTTCATAAACAATCAAACGGTAACATTGTGATTGTGCAGTTTGAAAGTCTCAAATGGGTAAAAGGCAACTTTGAGCAGAAAAATGTACTGCAATAATCAACTTACATACAGCAGGTTACAGTATGCGTCAAAATGTCAAACAAGAACATGTTTCCTTGGGAAGTGTCCACTACACTGTAATGAGGTATATAACTACTCATAGCAATAAGGATCGTATCGGAAGGGGAAGCCTAAGATGACTTCGAAAAGTGAGGATAAATATTTAGTAGTGACCAGCAAACATGATAGCTTGAAAACAACCCCATCCTGACAGCGGAAATTAACCAGTTGAGGGATGAACTTGTGAGTGTTTCTACAGTAAAGAGACGACTTCTGAATGCACATTTTAAAGGTTGCATTGTGACAAAGAAACTGCTACTGAGGGCTGTCAATAAACAGAAAAGATTACAGTGAGGCAAACTACATGAATATTGCGCAAATCAAGCTTTCAGGTATTACTCCCTGTAAAGTTAATTTGAATAATTTCGAGGGAAAAATTGTTCCAGGGCCAGGTATCGAACCTGGGATCTTTGGTTAAATGTACCAATGCTCTACCAACTGAGCTACCCGGGAACTCTACCAGACTCCAATCCAATTTTTCCCTCTATATCCACAGACCTCGAAGTGGGCTGACAACCATCAAGCAACCAACATTGAATGCACACTATGTGCACACTATGTGACTTAAATTGTGGTTTTCTGTTAACGAACAGTGACATGTATTATGCAAATCAAGCTTTCAGGTAAAATTAATGTTAATTTGAATAATTTCGAGGGTAGCTTGATGGTTGTCAGCCCACTTCGAGATCTATGGACAGAGAGGGAAAAATTGGATCGGTGTTTGGTAGAGTTCCCGGGTAGCTCAGTCGGTAGAGCGTAGGTACGTTTAACCAAAGGTTCCGGATTCAATACCTGGCCCCAGAAAAATTTTTCCCTCGAAATTATTCAAATTATTTACATGAATATCGGACTAATGATCACTGGAAAAATGTATTATTCATTGACGAATCTAAGTTTGTATCATTTGGTACAAAAGTCGCCAGTTTGTCCGACGTGCAAAAGGAGAACGCATGGCACCTCAGTGCATATCCTCTACATGCATATGAGTGGTTCGGTGTTAGTATGGGGTTGTTTTGGTGACAATAAGACAGACGATATTGTGAAAATAGACGGAATTACGAAGAAAGAACAGTATCACAACACTCTACAACGCCATGCAAAACCATCTGGGTTTCACTCTGCAGCAGGACAATGACCCTAAGCATACATCTTTACTCTGTAGAAGATATATTGAACGACTGAAAGAGAAACAAGACCTGAAGAACATGGCTTGGCCCCCTCAAAGTCCAGACTGCAATCCCATTCAATTCCTTTGGGATCATTTGGATAGAGAGGTCAGAAAGAAACCACTGACTAACGTAAATGTACTGTGGACCCATATGCAACATGTATGGAGGGAAACATCCGAAGAAACACTGGTGCACTTGATAGCAAGGATGCTCAGAGTGTACAAATCAGTCATTAAAGCCAGGAGAGGTTACTCTGAAGAAAGCAATATCTAACATGTATTGTTTATTTTCATTAAATGTCTCTTTATGAATACATATTATGCCTTTTTGATTCCAATTTTCCAATACATCCTGAAAATGAGGGGTGTTCAAAAACTTTTAAGCAGCAGTGTATGTTGAAGGATTGTAAAAGTAAAATTATCCATATCTTCTTAAAACTCAGTGTATACTATGTTAGTTGCCAATAAATATTTGATGACCCTAGTACATTACCAATTGTTGATCTAAAGATCTAAAGTCAAGTCATGCTTTTTATACAACATTCCTACTTAATTTTGTTACTCAATAGTCACTAATTTTGACAGTCAACATGAACTTTTTAACATAATTCTTCCGAATTTCTAAACAGTAATGGTTCATATCAGAGCTACACAATTCTACTACAGGAGACGATGAAATCCATAACAGCATGTTATTAAATTCCTCTGAAAAAATTAGGCAAGAAATTCTCCATTTCTTCATAATATTTGAAAAACAGGTTTCTATCCTAAAACTTGGAAAAATCCAATTGTAATTCTTATTCTCAAACCAGGTAAAAACAAATTGGACCCTAAATCATATAGACCGATATCTTTAACATCCTGCATTTCTAAATTACTGGAATGCATTGTTCATAGAAGATTAACCTGGAGACTTGAAACTTTCAATCTTTTAAGCCCATAACAGTTTGGCTTTAGACCATTATGTGGCACAACTAAAGCTCTATTATATTTTGCTCAAAAATGTATAAAGGTTTCACAAAAAAGAAGACCACATTAACTGTAATGATAGACTTTGAAGTCACTGTTGATAATACTCCACACAGATCCATTTTATTACAATCTATGAAACTTGGTATCAAAGGCAGAATGCTAAGATTTCTACATTCATTTCTTAATGATAGAACAATTCAAACCTCAGTAAATAATCATTTATCTTTATCCAAAAAAATTACAGGTGGTATACTTCAAGGTTCTGTTTTAAGCCAAATTTATTTAATATAATGTTACATGACTTAGCTGATGATGTTTCACCTGAGGTAAAAATAAGTATCTATGCAGATGATGTTACAATATGGGCTATGAAAAACGATCCAAATGAATCATTAAGTTTTATACAAACAGCTGTAAATAACAGTAATGGTTCAGCTAAAATACTGCCTCAGACGAGTTTCAATTAATTACATTTACTAATTGCTATTCGGTATTTAATACCATTAAATTCTACTGTTGTCGAAATCCTACAAATCACAGCTTTTTCCAAAACATGTACTGGCACATTTCCCCTGTGTAACTAACATTTGCATGGTCTTGAGTCACATGCTCTAGCAAAGAAGGAAGATTGAAGTTTTGATAGTAATTTCAAACAAGACAAATGAGCATTTCATAACACCACCCATCCACTTGAAAAACACCCACTATTTAATCACAGATTTCCATTTCTCAGAACCACGACAAAATCTCTTCATCCTACAATTAACTATCTCTGTGCATATGTTATATTTTAAGATGTATGTCAGTTGATGTAGACTGCTGTTAATGACAGTTTTCAATAATGTTTATTGAATATTAATTTTATTACTTGCACTCATTGTAATATAAATATTTTGTTTTTGTATGTCATTACAACATTCTATAGCATTCTACTCGTATATGCCCAGTGAACTTCTTATGTAAGCAACTAATAGCAGATCACCTGTTAATTTCAATTTCAAAGTCGGTAAACAAATATGGTATCCTGTCAATGTTTATCGAGTTTTCAACACAAGTGTTTTTGTTAAAATATTAGGGCTATAAGAAATGTAATAGATTTAATACTCATGTTATTCATTAAAATCAATCTGATAGTGTTAAAGAATTATATTTTTTGTAAACATAATTTTGTTCAAAATGATAATAAACCATGTGATAGAGACAATTTGTTCTGAATATAATTTCAGAATGAATTTTTGGTATAATATGGGTTTCAATTATTTGACTCTTTGTCAAATACTTGAACAAAGTTGTAATTAATTTTTCACTGCTTTGTCCAATGTGCACTCTTCAGGAAGAAATGGATCAGAATCATCTTTAGCAATATCCAGGCTTTTCCTCTAAATCCACAGTTTGTGAGAAATTTTAGAGAGCAAGAGTTAATGGCTTCATTGCGAAGAACTCAGCATTAGTTAATAACAACAAATTATTCAGTTATTTTCATGTCAATAATCACAGAAGTTTTATATACCACAGTGGCAATAATTGAAGCTCTATCGCATTTGAGGGGTATAGGGTCAAATATAACTGGCTTACCTGCTTTGTAGTATCTGTCCATGATGCTGAGCGAGAAGAAGCCTCCATATCCATGGGCTGCATATGGTACCTTCACCATTGAAGCCAAATAATCAATGAAATACAGTTCCGCTCCTCCCTCGTCATTATATCCAGCCAGTAGCAGGTTTACAAAATAAGGAGTCTGCAAAATAATAATGAAGAAAATGAAGCAGATTTTTAGAAACATTTTATTTTGCAAATGAATGAATTCCTGATGTAAGTGCGAAACTTCAATTCAGAAACAAAAAGATTCAATAGCAATTTTCATTTTACATTTATAAAAAATGTAACATTCTTGGTAGTTCTCTTACAAATACATTAATTCAGCACTTGAACTTCAATTTCTTCTGTATTTTATAACGTAAATGTTTCTCTATCAGGAATTATTTAATACAAATGGTAATTAGACCTTTGCATTCTCATGAAAACGACCAACTGAAGTTCACCGATTAGTCACTGATTTTGGAGAAGGCAGTCGGGAAAAGATTTGCTTGAGCACATGCAGTCAAGAATTTATAACCGACCGGTTGAAGTGTTTACTTGGTCAGTCATGAGCACTCGAGGTTGTTATACTACAATTACACCACATTTTAATGCCCAATACTCAAAACAGCCTACCTATGAGGTTACCATTTTGTTTTTATTTCAGGTAGCACGAAGAGCAGGAAGTATTTGAGCATTTAAATAAGGAAACATATATTTTATTTATTTATTTATTTATTTAATATTCATGACACTTGGTACAAAGTCATTTGTCTTGCTTTCCAATACAAGTCTTTAGGTGTGTTTATTTTGTTCCTGATGTCGTTTAGAGCACTGTACTTATTGATATGTTGCCAGTACATTATAGATTCCTCTTCACCACACAAGACACACACAGGAGATGGCAGGATCTTGAGCCTATGAAGATGAACTGCAAGGCAGTCGTGTCCAGTGATGATTCATACAGCAGCAACCATATCTCTTCTCAGATGTTCTGGCATCTGATGTTTCTCTGTTGCAAGATTGGACCATTTCTTATTGAAACTAATTCATTCAGTGGTGGCCACTCAGTCCCTAATCTCCTAGTGAAAGTGTTCTTAACCTGTCGTCCATAGACCTCAAGGAGGTCCTTAGATGGGCTTCAAGGGATCCATAAAATCACATAAAAAATTAACATATCCCTATTCAATATATTATTTCAATGTAAAAAGCAGAAGTGTATCTAAGGTGTATTATTATCATTTATCACTATCATCATTGCTATCTTTGTTTTCTTTCTTTTTTTTTTTCTTGTATTAGCTGGATGAGAGCTCTATAGTGTTCTTTTGACGCTGTTGTCACTCTATAGGGCTTTAATTTAATTTGTATTATTTTCATCAGTGTTTATATTCTTTGTATTTATGTGTGCTATCTGGTAGAATGAAAGAGAAGGCCTTATGGCCTTAATCTTGTCAGATTAAATAAATAAATAAAATTGTTTCTCACTTTTTTACATTTTTCTACAAAGGGGTCTAGAGCTTACACCAGAGTTTCGAAGGGGTCCGTGATTCAAAAAAGATTAAGAACCACTGTCCTAGTGAGATTGACAAGAATATTTTATCGTCTAGAGCTTACACCAGAGTTTCGAAGGGGTCCGTGATTCAAAAAAGATTAAGAACCACTGTCCTAGTGAGATTGACAAGAATATTTTATCACTTTATTTCAATACTAGCAGTACCCATGTGCTCCGCTGCACTTGTTAGAAATAAATATAAAGTAATTACATAATTAAAATAGGACATCTGGTCCAAGGAACATTCGTGTTTGATAGAAGGATAAATCGTATAATATGGTACTTAATTTAAATTGTATTTAAATAATTAAAATGCGATCATTTTCGTCCAGAGACCACTCATTTAGCAATGATAATTCCTTTAACACGTTTCTTAATTGTTATTACATGCAAATAATTAAAATATGATCATTTGGTTCAGAGAACATCCGCTTTTGGTGCAAAGATAATTCGTATAACATTTTTCTAAATTAGTCTTGAATGCATCCTTTAATAAATCACTCCAAATTAATAGAGTTGATTGTGTACGAAGATAATTTTTATGTTAACCTTACTGTGCATCTTTTTTTTTTTTTTTGTTAAGTTTATTTTATTCACGCCTTAACATCTGTGGTCATGTCGCATGTTTAGAATGTGTGGGTATATCAGTAGGCCGTTTTTACTCTTGTTGAGTTCCTGTTTCTATTGTGTGTTGTAGATGGCTTGTGTTCATGTAACTGATTATAGACTTTGATTAATGTTTTTGGTATTGGTAATTGGGGCGGTGATGAATCATGGCATGTATTTTTCTAATCCGGCATTTGCCTTTATGATTAAGGTAAATCATGAAAAGCCAAAGTCAGATTGGTCGGCCACAGGGTTTGAACCCAGGACTTCCCGAATGCGTGTCTCAAATGCTACCGTCTGAGCCAACTCGCTCAGTTGTATATCATTGTTTATGCAAATAAAAAAATGAGGTACCCTACATAAATATTATTTTAAGAAACACAGGAAACGAATATGGGTAATTATGAGTGCAGGAACGCCATTTCATGACACCTTTTAAAATAACTCAGCTCCAGTGAGCTCTATTTATTATGAGCTGTATTTTTGGTCAAGTAAAAATACTCATCTTTACGACAAAACTCTTAACTGTTATGTTCTGTGAACAAAAAGAAACTTAAGTGTATAAAATTAGAGTATTTTATGTGGACCAAATAAAGTTGCAATAATCAAGTTATACAATATTTCGACAGAATATCAAGTTTTCTGTGCGTAAAGATCTATTTTCATTTTATCTCAGTCCTCATATGTAACATTACAGCCATCTAGAGAAACTACAAATTAATATATTAATATTGATAAATGTCAAGCCCGCCTCAAATAGATTAGATTAGATTAGATTTATTTATTTAACCTGGTAGAGATAAGGCCGTCAGGCCTTCTCTGCCCCTCTACCAGGGGATTACAACTATAACATGAACAATAAGATTACAATTAATATTAAATTTACAATTACAATTACAATAAAAATTAAAGTACGACAAGAATACCTGATTAATGAAAGCTAGACATTTTATCATAGAAGTTAAGAACAAAGAATATTTTTGTATTTACTAAATTACAAATTAAACCTACAATAACAAAATTCTATAGTGATGAAATTACCGGATATTGAGATATTTTGTGGTAGATTAAAAGAACTATTTACAAGAAACCATGTCTGAACGAGTCTCAATTACTGACCAAGTGCCTAGTAAGTTTGCGTTTGAATTGAATTTTATTTCGACAGTCCCTGATGCTAGCAGGTAACGAATTCCAGAGTCTTGGCAGGGCTATTGTGAAAGAGGATGAGTATGAGGAGGTGCGATGGGATGGTATTGTTAGTATTGTTTCATGGCGAGAGCGTGTGTTCAGATTGTGGTGGGAAGAAAGGTAAGTGAAGCGAGACGACAGGTACGAAGGAATAGAAGAGTTCAAGATTTCGAAGAGAAAGAGAAGTGAATGTAAATTTCTTTTCTTATCTAGTTTAAGCCAACCTATTGCTTCCAGGGATGGGGTAATATGATCATATTTACGAACATTGCTTACAAAACGTACACACAAATTATGAGCACGTTGAAGTTTCATTTTGTTGTCGCTGGAAAGGTCAGTCAGTAAAATGTCAGCATAGTCAAAATGGGGAAATACAAGGGTCTGCACAAGGGACTTTTTTAAGCAAGAGGGAAGATGAACATTTATCCTTTTTAGCACATGAATAATAGAATATACTTTTCTGCAGGTTTCTGTGATTTGCATGTCCCAGTCATTTGTTTTTATTTCATTATAGCCATCGTTGACATTCCTGCAATAACTCCTATGTGACATATCGATTTTCAGATTTTTGCTAGAGCAAATAACTTAAATAGTCATACAGCAAATAATACAATCTACTATTTCTTTTTTTCGAAAATGTAAGAATTCACGATGTCCTATGTACCACTGCCATAGAATAAATAAATCTGTTTTTTTTCCTACTGAAAAATTTTATATTTTGCACATAGGAGTTACGGAACAACGATGCTATAATCTGAGGCAGCGGTGGAAATGTACTGTATTGTTATTTTAAAACTCTTGTATATCCTTAAATATCAGTCCTATCAAAATTTTGCTTGGAATAAAACTTATCGGAAATCATTTTTAAAGAAACTTTTGTTATGTAACATTTTTCACAAAAATCAATAATAAGCGAGATATTTCGGTTTATTTAATTCAGGCCCCCTTATAACCCTCCTTTTAAATAAAGTATTTTGAATGCTATGTAGCCTAAAATCTAAGTTACAACGAACTTAATTTATATTCCAGTTTTCATCAAAAGCCATTCAGCCATTATCGCGTGAAAAGGTAACAAACATCCAGACAGACAGACAGGCAGGCAGGCAGGCAGGCAGGCAGGCAGGCAGGCAGGCAGGCAGGCAGGCAGGCAGGCAGGCAGGCAAGCAGGCAAGCAGGCAGACATACAAACAAAAATTTCAAAAAAGCGACTTTCGGTCTCAGGATGATTAATTATACATGTTAACACCAATTATTTTTAGAAAAGCGAAAATTACCAGAAAAATTTCGCTTACAGATTTATTATTTGATATTACGTTTTTTAAAATTGGTATATAAACTATAAAAATTTTAAAGTAAGTACCAATATATAATATGTTTTAAATAACAGAACATTATTTTTCAAATACTTTATTTTCATTCCTCACCTTATACCTTACACTATTTCTCCACATAGTCACTGCCATTATTGAGACACAACAGAAAACCAGTTTTTATATGCCTTCATCAAAGAATGATGTCGCCTGTGATGAAAGCCAAGTCTGCACTTCTTGTGTCACATTATCATCGTCATTGAAATGTTTTCCACCAAGGCATTTCTTCAGGTGAAGAAACAGGTGAAAATCGTTTGGTTCCAAGTCAGCACTGTAGGGAGGAAGGTCGAATTGTTCACAACCAAATGATGTGACGAGATCTTGAATTTGTTTGGCTGTGTGTGGCTGGGCATTATCATGAATCAAGAAGATTCCACGTGAAAGCATTCCACACTTTTTGTTCTATATTGCATGATGGAGATTTCATAGTGTCGCACAATAGACATTTTTGATGACTGTCGCATTCCTGGGCAAGAATTTAAAAAGTAAAACACCTTGTCTGTCCCAGAAAACCATGCACATGATCTTGCGAGTGAATATAGTCTGTTTGAATTTCTTCTTCACTGGGGATGCTGTGTGCCTCCACTCCATGGATTGTTGCTTTGATTCAGGAGTGATGTGAGACACCCATGTCTCATCACCTGTAACGATATGTGTTAGCAAATCATCGCCTTCCTCAGCATATTGCGTGAGAAAAGTTAGTGCAGAGACAGATTGCTAATTCTTGTGCTCATCAGAAAGATTTTTTGGCACCCATCTTGAGCACAATTTCCGAAATCCTATGCATTCTGTCAAAATGTTGTAGAAGACTGATCTTGAAATTTGTGGAAAATGCGAAAAAAGCAACGATATTGTCAACATCTGTCCTCGTGAAGTTTTGCTTCCACAGCTTGCACCAAATCATCTGTGACCACAGATGGTCGGCCACTCCACATCTCATCATGCACATTTTGACGACCTTCCTTAAACTGTCTAACCCACTTCCTCACCATTCCATCACTCATTATTGTTTCCCCATAAACCTCACACAGTTGGCGATAAATGTCTGCTGACATAACATTTCACACATTCAAAAAACGAATCACTGATCGGACTTCACAGTTGGTGGGTCGTTCGATTGTTTTGAACATTTCGAAAAGGAAACACAAAATGACTGCCGCTCACAGCTGTGTCTGGCTTCCTACAGGATGGAGGAAGTCATTGTGCATGCTCAAAATTGCTACCGCAGCACTGTTGTGGAAAAATTTTACTTACTTTAAAAATATGCCTATTAGTTGTATTTACTTTAAAAATACACCTCATAGTTGTAACTCACAATCAGTTAATGATTACTCACCCGACTCCTCAGGTAATCCGCCAGGTTTCGACGAGTGAAGTTTGCTGCAGCAGTAGGTGAAAGTTCATAACCATTCCTCATCTTGTAGAGTTGGATATTCTTCGCAATATATTCAGCAAACTGTGTCGTGTCTCCTGACTCACCAGATATTGCCATCACTAACTTATCAGATATTTTATGTAGTTTATCTTCATCTGCAGTATACATACAGGAAGAATTAAAATCAATAATTATTTTCACAACTCAATTTATAACATATATTTTTACAACTCAAAATGTAGCTAAATGGCCACCAATATACATATATAAACCATAGCTAATTTTAGACCTACAAAGTCACTAAGAAAACACGTAATTTAGCTGCAGGGATGCAATTGGACTACTGTGAACAATCAGCAAAAGACACATCGAGAAGGATAAAGAAGGACTGGAAAGAGTGGAGGTTGTTCAGTAATCTTAATATGAAACAAGTCGAAGTCAGGATGGGAGAAGAAATGTCTGAAGAAGTGGGAAGTGAAACAGGGAGAGGAGTACGACAAAGATGTCCTTTATCACCTACTCTGTTCAACATCTACTTGGAGGATTTAGTGATGCATTGTTTTCAGAACATGAAAGGGGTGATAGTAGGAAAGAGAATAAACTGCATAAGATTTCCTGATGATATGGCGTTGTTAGCAGAAGAGGAGATGATACTAAGGTACGTGCTTCTGAAGCTAAATGATTGCTGTGAGCAGTATGGGATGAAGATACATGCAAGCAAGATGAAGGCCATGGTTATCAGAAGAACACTAAAGACGATAAACAAACAAATATTAAATGAGGCAGTAGACTAAGTGGACGGCTTCAAATACTTGGAGTGTACTATAAGCAGTTAATATGAGCTGCTGCCAGGAACACAAAAGGAGAATAGCAATAGCCAAGGAAGCTTTCAACAGAAAAAGGAGCATCTTCTGCGAACCTCTGGAAAAATAACTAAGGAAGAGACTTTGTGTGGGGTGTAGCATTGTATGGGGCAGAAACACAGACATTATGACGAAGTGAAGAGAAGCGACTAGGAGCATTTGAAATGTGGATATGGGGAACAATGCAGCATGTGAAATAGACAGACAGAATAAGAAATGAAGCTCTGCCGGAAAGAGTGGGTGAAGAAAGAATGATGCTGAAACTGATCAGGAAGAGAAAAAGGGATTGGTTGGGTCACTGGCTGAGAAGAAACTGCCTACTGAAGGATGCACTGGAAGGAATGGTGAACGGGAAAAGAATTCAGGGCAGAAGTAGTATCAGATGATAGACGACATATGATAGATGGATCATATGCAGAGACAAACAGAAAGGCAGATTGGAGAATGCTGGGTTTGCCCTGAAAGACCTGATCTTGGGCAGAACACAATGTATATGTAATGAGAGGATACTCAAACTTTTTTTTTTAATAATTCTTGGCAATATATTTGATCTTCATTCAAAACAGTGTTTAACACAATTGAAGTATATAATTGCAAATCTGCAAATCATAGATGACTGACTCACTAAAAGTCCTTTGACCTTATATTTTGTTAGAGGACAGTTATACACTCAAACCTTCAGTAAAAAAATTCGAGTTTTCTTACCCATCCCATTTTTAGTTAGAACAGTTTGAAAATGCTTGGTTTTCAGTTTTTCGCTTAATTTGGGTGGGAAACCTGATAAAAATTTAAAATTTTTAATACAAAGGGTACTCTATGATACGTACTTGTAAAAAAAATTGGAGTTTGATATTCCTTGGGGATCATAGCTACAACAGGGGTAAATTAGTGAAAAATAGGTTTATACTGGGTCATTCCATGTCAATTCATCCAGACCATGTCACCACTATTGCCAATTTTGCTGAGATTTTGCATATGTGTTATATACCTCAGTGAATGGCTTCCTTTAAAATTGTATTGAAATCCGTGAAGTTGTTGAAGCAGAAAATAGTAATATTGTTATGTATGTAGTCGCATGTTAGCAGTTGAAAAAATTACAAATAATGCCGCAGTTCCCAATGTAATCATTGGATTTTTATTAAACTTGCTCTATAACTGCGATTTATATTGAATATTATAAAAATTGCACATTTAAATTACTATAATGTTTTTATCTTTTTTAGGATCTTTTTTGCGTTTATTGGAAATTATTTTTTTCCTTTAGAAAATGCTGAAAATTATGTATAGTAATGAGAACACAGTGCTATATCTACAGACGAAAAATCTGTAATAGAGAAATGATAACTTACTTTTTGGCAGAGAAATATAGAAGTGTAAGGCACAACATTTCTCAAAATGTGCATAAAATGTAACTTCTTACAACTGAGACAGTTTGGTTTCAATTCTCTTGTAAGAATCTTGGTTTAAAGTATAGGTCCTTAGGCTGTACTGACATCAATTTGGCACAAAATGTTTGAAAATGGAACTTCACAACTGTCACTGTCAGGCCAATAAAACGATGGAGAGAGCCCATGTGGATGCATGAATTTTATTGTACCATCATCTTCTTTATAATTAGCTTTTTCAATAAAACCCACATATCACAAAGATTCATACAAACAAACAACATAAGAATTTGCCTTGAAATTTGGATTCACAACAGGTTTAAATATTATGTCAAATATCGCACTGTAGTCTGTATCAGAATTTAATCGCTTTGCTCCAATTTCATATGTAGGCAAAGGCACAAACTGATGCATGGAGTGTGTCCCAGAATTGGTTTTTGCATTTTCAAATCGTTCAGTGAGATCATTGTGGACTTGAACAATTTCCTTTTTTTTTTTTTTTTTTTTTTTTTTTTTTTTATTTATTTATTTATTTATTTTTTTTTTTACAAAAAACCACAGTAATCTCCTTGAGATTCTCCTTACAAAAGTTGAACACTTGTGATGCAGTGTTATTTGTTCATTTGTTCATTAAATGGTCTTTGTAAACTGGCTTTAGTAGCCATCCTTTTCAAAGTACCCCCAATTACATCACAAGGAGATTTTTTCCATGATTAATAGCAAACAATGACCACTAACATTTCATACCAAAGTATGCTTCATGATGATATATACCCTATTAATGAAATTCCTGTACTAAGCAGCATAACCATCTACAGTTTTAAAATGTGAAAGAGAGGACTTTGTTTTCAAGAAATTGATATGATCTTTTGAGTTTGGTAAACTAAAGGTACATCATGATCCATGTCATCAGAAATTAGGCACAAGAACTTTGAATAAAGTCCTTCTTCTTTCTTGTAATATACCACATGAAGTGTACAGCTACCTGTGTTCCAATAAAACCCTTGGGCCTCGTCTTGAATTACAAAACTGTAGTTTTCACTGAAATCCAATAAAATAATAGCTGATTCATTATTCAATTTCTCTTTTAACATTTTCAAGTAAGAAGACTGTGCTTTTGCTATAAATTAATGTGGAATGAGTTTCTCAATTTTCTATATTAATAAATCACAAAATTCAGAGAAAGTGCTTACTTCAACAACCATAATATTTACTCTAACTGTTGCTACCCACTGTCTGTACTGGATTGTTCATCAGGATCAAAGTCATCTGGGAATTGTTGTTGGATATGTTTTTAGGACAAGATTGCTAGGGCACTTTTCACGAAATTCTGTTATGTATGTCACAAGTTATTAGTTTAATCAGATCATTTCATATGAATACTTTCCAGAAACAACTGAACATTCTGGCGGATTCGGCGCGCACGCACGCACACACACACACAGAGAGAGACAGCATGTGTACCTAAGGGTCCTGCAAGCACACACTCTTTATTTCTGAGGATTGCAAATTTAGATAAATCTATCTGGATGATGATGATGATGATGATGATGATGATGATGATGATGATAAACCTATCTTGTTGTGAGGTAATGTTGTTTAAAACAAAGAATGCAGCTCTGTACTTGTAGGAGTTTCATTGTCAAAACAAAATTAATGGTTCACTGAACTTGTAAACATTTATATGGTTAAGTACTCTTTGTTCCTTGTGGCAGCTCACGAATAGTCAGAAGATTTCTAAATTAATTAACATTTTTACTTATGCTTACTATGTCTTTCATTCCAGGAATTTCTTGAATTGTCATCATCCAAGTAAAAATCAATCACTTTCTTGGCTGTCTCTTCTAACAGCTTCTTCCCTTTCCTTGGTTCATGCATTGCTAGAATACTTTTCTCAGTCATAGTGCACATGCATGGTGTATCATATACTCAGAAATGTCAAACATTTCACTACCTTTATTTCTAGGCCACAACGGTGGTGCCAGTGTAAGTAGTTAGATTCCTTCACAGATGTTGACATGTTTAATTCTGTCTTTAATTTGCCCCATTAACTCATCACAGTGTTGTGCTTTTTGTCTTGCACATTCTCTTCTGCTGTCTCAAGTTCTGGTTCGGTTGCTAATTCAGTATTGTAAATTTTACTGATTTTAATTTTAAGTGCTTGTGCTGCTTATTCTTTCACTCAGCTGCAACTGATCGGTTGTGCCTAGCAACTGAGTGCAATTGTATAGGGGATATATCTAACTGAAATAAACTGGTGTTCAGTTACTTGGTGATTCTTGAATCAAATCTGTAGACTCAGTAACTTCTTCACTAGGATGATGTGTTTTGAGTGTGCTACGTACTTCATACAAGTGTTTCCTACACGTTGGCCAGAGCTTCTCCCCACGAGTCACAGCGAGTCCACTGTCTCTTAATTCCTTTGTTTCTTCCAACGTTATTTCACGTAGAGTTGATTTAATTGAATGCTTGTGAATGTTGAAAGTGTCACAGCATAATCTTTGATGGAGTGCGAATCGGCATAGATATTTGTGTGTTTTGAACAAATAGCAGAGTCATCTAGAGCAGTGTTTCTCAAACTATGGTCTGCGGACCACCTGTGGTCCTTGAGGTCTGCCCTTGTGGTCCTTCAAAAAGGACAGAATAAAAAATAAAATTCAAATGAATTGCTTATCACACTATAGCTGAAAATCTCAGTTTGGAAATGACACATGGCAACTGCCTTTCACTTTTTCTTCCAGTACTGACATTTCATGAAATTTATTACCCTACCTGTCTACCGACTTCCCACTCTACTCTCAGCAACAAAAGAGGGATTTAAAGCACTATGAACGTGGTGTTTCTCGCCATCTTTTCCCTGCACATCAGCTGATGACATGTGGCTAAGTACATTGGCATTTCTTCCAGATGTATTCTCGAAACTAAACGAACTAAATCTCTCTCTACAAGGTAATTCTTTCACTGTTCTCAATGCACATGAGAAAAAAGTATTCGAGAGAAAACTTGGTTTGTGGATCAGTTCCATAAAACAGAGGGTTTTTTCACTATTACCAACCCTAGAGCCTTTTTTGGTTGAAAACGATTTCGTTATTGGAAAAGAATTATGCAATGACATATGTTCACATTTCGAAACTCTGAGGTCACAATTTGAAACTTATTTTCCAAGTAAATATGACGAATTTTCATAACTTCGTGATCCTTTTCATTGTGATATTGAAAATAACAAACTTTCCTTGAGTGAAAGAGAACAGCTAGGCTAACTGAACTCTCAAATGACACTGGACTTAAAATGAAATTCCAAGCAGAAGGTATGGTTAATTTCTGGATCTCATCACAAGTGAAAAGAGAATATAGTGAACTGTACAATAGTGCTTTACAGATTATAATTCAGTTTATTTTTATGTATCTGTGTGAAACAGGGTTTTCACCACTAACTCTAATAAAAACAAAGTACCAAAATCGACTCGATGTATATGACGATCTCCGACTTAAGCTTACCAGCATACATCCAAATATAGAACAACTGTGCAAGAATCGGCAGGCTTATCCATCTCATGAATGCGAGGACCAACATTTATTTATTTTGTTTAGTTAATTAGTTAAATATTATCCAAACTCTAATAGCCTTGATTTATTAAAAACGAAAATGAATTTTTTTTATTAACATTAACTTAATTAGTTAATACTAATATAAAATTAAATGAATTAAATTAATTTTAATTAATTAATTCTGTTTTAAAATATAAATAAACTGGTATTAAAATATGCTACAAAAATGATAAGTTTACTTTCAAAGGGAACAAGAGTAAGGTGGTCCACAGAACTGTTCTGACTTAAAAAAGTGGTCCCCATTTCAAAAAAGTTTAAGAAATGCTGATCTAGAGGTATGGACTGGATATGACTATGCTGGAGTATAAGTTTCTGTTCTTCGTGTGTCAATGTATTCAATACCTTCAAACCACCATTTGCATTCTTCCCCAAGAAAGCTTCTCAGAATGCAAGGGCAACTGCTACCTTCCATCTTATTTACCAAGAAGTGAACCGACAGATATTGTAATTATTGAGTTGTGATTCTGTATTTACTGACAAAATAATCATGTACTGCTATATGTTATAAAATATAGGTTTTTAGAGAGATATAATATATGAAGGGTTCAGAACCACAGTGGGCCAAGCGCCATTTACTAAAACCATAGAAAACAAGGGTTAAAATGAAGTTATTACCATAATTCAATGGAAACATATAGCAAGTAAAATAAAGTATACACATTAAAACTAAATGATATGTAAATCTTCATTAAAATATGGTATTCACTTAACTTTAACTCTTGCTTTCTACGTTTTTAATAAATGGCACTTGGCTCACTATGGCTCTGAATCCTTAAAATACTTACGTGTTACATTTAATTTTCACTTCATATATTTACACCCATCATCTGACATTTTGGCTTCTAAACATATGAGAGATAAATTGGCAATCCTGCCAATTGCTTGGCTTGTACACAAATATCAGAGAGAAAGTGGCTGTCCTGCCAACTGTTTCAATGACTTTCAAATTTATTTCAAGATAATGACAACAGACATGAAACAATAGCAACTAACATTTTCTCTTCTACAAAACATGCTATTCCAATACTACCCACTGTGTCCCCAAAACAATTTTTTTCCTGTTAAAACCTTACGAGTTCATAATATTATTCCATAGACGTTTCATGGTATTTGAAGGTGTGCCAATATGAAAAGAAAATTGTGAACTTCGCAATTAAATTTTACATACAGAGGCTGACTTCATAAACCACGAACTCAAATTAGCAAACTACATATCTAATTCAGAAGACGGTCATTCTACAGTTTCATTTCAAAAGATCAAATGTCTGCCTCAAAAATTGCAGAAAGTACAGAACATTTTGTGCATTAACATGTAACAATTTTCAATCCAAAGTTCGTAACTTCCAATAGTCACACTCTGCAATCAGTTCGCAAAATCCATTCAAATTGTAAGATTACCTATAGATGTGCTTGTAGCACAATTCAACATGTTTTTAGAAAATCCCTGACTGAGGGTGGCATTTTCAGAATTTTCTGGATGAAGTGACATGGAATGACCCTATTGTAAGTTAGTATGTACGATTAAATATTGCCATGTTTAACAAACCATCATATAAATACAGTCATTATGCATACTTAACTAGATATTTTAAAGTGTAAAAAGTCTAATAACAATAACTTTTTAAGATATGATTATGAAGTTGAGATATTTCTTCAGACAATTTTTCGGAAATATGTGAGCAGCCTGTAAATTCAAAAACAGACTTTTCTGTCAGCAGCTAACTTTTTGAAGGAGCTTCTTGAACCTGGTGGGTGATAGAACAACACACAAACATCCTTATTTTCTAAACTGATGTCCTCAATTTCTGTGATCTACTACTGTCCATCGTAGATACATGCACCAGTGTTTGTTTCATTAATATTTGTTGTCCTTCACTATTTTTAAGTGGTTAGTGAATTGACACAAGCTTTGCATTCTTCACATTACATCGTATCATATGTTTTATATTCCTATGTTCCTTTCTTTCACTAGGAACCACGTTTGCACTTCCATTACTACGCACCTCTCATTTCAGACATAATTTACGTTTACGTAATTGTTTATCTAAGTTCTCTTCTTGTTTTTAACCGGTTTGGACGACAAAGGGACAAAGCTGCCTTTAGTTAATTTTCGGAGATAGTCTGTCAGTGGATAGCTGATCCGTAACCAATAGTCTCATTTGTTTTGAAACTTAAGGTGAAATTACTGGACTTGACTCTAAATTTTGATCTTCATATCAAATGTTGCAGAATCCCCATTTTTTTTTTCTAGATTATCTTTTATGCTGTTACATTCCTGAATAACCTACTATGTAACTTAATTCCAGTAACTAATCCCTGCATTTCTAAAGTGCATGGTTTACATTTAGCTTTCATATCTTTTCCACTTGAAGTGGGAAGGTTTTTTAATTCTTTTCATGTATTGGATTACTACATTTCAGAACAATTTTATTTTCTTCAAATATATCATATAGGCCTAAAATCCTTAAGTTTTCAAATCCATATCCACAAAAAATCCCTTACAGATTCAACCATTTTCACTTCCATAATCATTGAAACTAACTCAGTGCTAGTTTCACCAAATCTGATTTAAACAAAAAAATCATTCTGAATTTTTCATTAAAAATCATTATTTTTTATGCCTTTACACTCTGGTACCATTGGATTATGTCAGCGATCATCAGCACAGTGCACCCTCGGGCTAGCGTCTCTTACTCACGGATAAGAGACTGCACTATCGTGCAGCCGTGGCTGCTAGCTGGTATGCTTTCTCCCTATCCCTTCTGCATGATTGTGCACATTCAGATACAATGTTTACCAATTACAGCAAATGCTGAAGACCACTGGGTTACGTGACGATTTCATGTGAAAAAATCTGAGAAAGTCATCAGCAGAGTATAAGTAAACAAAGATAAAGGGGGCAGTGTTCACATCGTGTCTTTAGAGTAGTGTGTTACAATTCTGGGTAATTTCATAGAAGACGGGCACTTGGTTGAATATAGTAAGTATTACCAACTTCTTTATTTCAGAGTTAAATGTTAGTGATCTTTTAGTGACTTTTACATGTTAGTTCTAGGTTTTTGTACTAGGTGTCGCCGTGATTTTCTTTTAATTTTATTGGTTATAGTTGTCATTTGTTCTAGAATTTTCGTTAATTTTGAATGGATGATGACGTTATCAGTTGTTCTTGGTTGTTTGACGTGAGTGGTGTTATGTTGTGTCTGATGACTAAAGTTGAAAGTTTCTCATTTTATGATTTTTGTGATTTTCTTTCGATTTGATTGGTTATAGTTATCATTTATTCTAGAATTTTCATTAATTTTTCGTGGATAATGACGTTGTCCTGTTGTTCTTGGTTGTTTGACGTGAGTGGTGTTACATTGTAGATTTGTCTGCATTTGTCGAATGCGCATCACCATGCTTACGAAAAGCCACTTTTCAGTGCCAATAATTTATTTTGTGTGCACAAGGTTGGAATTTTGAAGTAAGAGGGAAAGGAAGGAAACCGTGTTCTGAAATTTATCTATTAAATTTTGTGTCGATTTTGGTTTAGTTCTTTCGCTGGTGAAGGAGGATTGTGTTCAATGTTGAGAAGAAAACTGTTTTTCTGTGGTTTAAAGGAATTATTTACTGAATTTTCTGTAGATGTTAAGGTGTAATAAGTGTTCGAAGAGAATTTCATTTAGTGTAAACACGTGGTTTATTTATGCACAGTTGACTGTACGACAAAGTATTGGTTTAGTTCTTTGCTCCCTGCATGGTTTAAGTTTAGATTGCCTTAAAGCCTGTGTCATTTGTACTGGAAGTGAAGTGGTTGTCGATGAAGACGTCGATGAGAATTGAATTTTATTTGATAAGATAAATTATTATGTTTTGTTTTGTGTTTTAGTGATTTTTGGGGGTAAAGTGCGGACGAAAATTTCTAGAAAAGTACTACCAACTATGAAGTTCGAATGCCACCAAACGCCAAAAAAATCAAAGGCGAAAAATTAAATATATTTTAATTTTTTTTGGAGGGCTTGTTCTTCTTTAAAAATATAAATATATATATTTGATTTTTCATCTTTGATTTTGCGATGTTTGGTGACATTTGACTTCATAGTTGGCAGAACGTTTTTGGTAGTTTTCGTCAGCCATGTTGGATTTTGCCCGTCTTCTAGGAAATTACCCAATTCTGATATTAATTTTCAACAGTTTTCTTATGATTGACATGTTGTCAGCTTCTTTACACTCCAGTTGCAAAGTATGTGCCCTGAGCATTTATTGCAGGAAGATGGTTACTACATAATTACCAAGTAGAATTTTTTTCTCCTGTGTGTGATGCGTAGCCAAATCAAAGATTCACCCAAATGAGGAATATCTTCACTGTGGGAGCTTATGTGACTGTAAATGGAACTTAGATCAGTAAAGATAATGGTTATGCAATATATTCCAGCTAAGCTAGCGCAGTCATAGTTCCCTTCATACTCTGCTTATACGGCTTGCATATCTGTGACAGGTTAGGTTTGGTTAGTTTAGGCTTTTGTTATGCCTTGCATATACAATCAACTCCATAATCACAGAAAAAAACAACTATTTTTCCTGGAATGATTACTTCACAAACTTATCTGTACAGTTAGTCTTGATTTCTAGCAACATTATGGCACGGTTTTTAGTTACTTAGGCCTACCTATATTCTAGAGTTGCTTCATGTCTTTTTTTTTAAAACCCCCTCTCCCAGTCCTGCCGGGGTAAAGATTGAAATAAAGCATGCTGTCGATTAAATTCGGGATTTATTCGGACTTCAATTTATTATTTGTGTTGAAGTTTTACTTCCATAATTCCGTAGAACACTTGAGTTAATGCATAACTAGCATATGTGAAAATATGGCGGCTCCAGCATTGTGCACTTGTTACAATTTCTCATAATTGGGGTCCCCATAATTGTGTTTGTAAGTTGACAGAAATGTACAAGGGTTGGATAAAAAGTTATGGCAACACTGCTGTCACATGACGATGGTGCGTTCGAGAGCTACCAGCTGTGCGGACATGAACAAGGCCTGTTAGATGAGTTAGTGCAGCCAGCGGCGACAGTACTCTGTCTATCTACTGCAGTGTGTAAAACGTTGACTTTCATAGGGATAGTGCGAGTGCCCTAAGATCATGTTTACAAAACTTAGAGCAACGTTCCTGCATCAAAATTGATGTGGCGCGAGTTCGTAGTGCACAAGAATGTTTTCAGGGACTGTGTGAAGCACCTTCACCTTCGTCCAGCTCTCAGGAGAAAACGACGACACTTGGTGGTACAGAACCCCATCATTCTTCAAGACAATGCAAGGAGTCACACCGCTGCTGCTGTCAAGGACCTCTTGCGCTGCTGGCAATAGAAGATTCTGGAACATCCACCGTAGTCACCCGATATGAGTCCATGTGATTACGATCTCTTCGCCGAACTGAAAGAACCACTGTGAGGGACCCGGTGCAATATCAGAGATGAATTTATCGGGTCTATATGACTATAGGATATCGGTATGTGTTTATGAGAATATATGTTGGCTAGATTGGAGAATGGGGTGATGCCATGTGGTCGACGTATGTGAGAAGGTTAGTGGGTTAGTTGAGGTGATATCTCAGTGACATGAGGTCAACTTATGTGAGAAGGTAGTGGGTTAGTTGAGGTGATATCTCAGTGACATAAGGTCGACGTATGTGAGAAGGTTAGTGGGTTAGTTGAGGTGATATCTCAGTGAGTTTTATTTACTCGTCGTGTTGGTTTACGTCGGCCATGTTGTGACGTCAGAATGGTTTGTCAAACTTGACGAAAATTAAGTGATATCCTATAATAAAAGAATCCCAATTTATCTGTGCTATAGAGCAGTCAATACGGAACATCAACAAACATGGACGCGCCGATGGTGTACGACGCTTTCCAAACATTTGGCAAAAGGTGATAAATAAGGGGGACAACTATAATGAAGGTACGTAAATGTTGTACCACTGTGAATAAAGCCATGTCAGAATTATCGAACTGTTGCCATTACTTTCTATCCAACCTTTTGTAGAAGAAATTTATAAGATTGGAAAAAGAGGGGTGGAAAATGAAATGGTCGTTAAGAGTCCTTGTATTTCGATGACGATATGAAATCTGGAAACTAATCCAACTCATAAACATTAGTAAAAACATACGCCTTGTGAATGCTTGTTCTTGAACTTACCGTCTTTCATAACCATAATGCTATGAGCATTAGTCATGTCTGCAGCAATGAGAACGAAGTCCCGAAATGCTACTCCCACCAAGCACTCCATTGCAATATTGATAGTGTAACGATTATAACTAAAAATTATTTATTTAGTTCAATAACAACCACATTCCAATTTAGAGATGACTCTACAACTCTAATTTCAATTGTCACTACGCTACTTCGCTGTCTCACGACAGTGTTAGTGTTGCCAACCCGATTCTTAAAAATCCGCTGAGAAAGCCGTGCAGAAACCGCTAAATTGCTATACTGTCAATCCTTGATCTAGGCTGTCAATGCAAAATTATATTATTTTCCCGCTGTGAGTGCTAACAATACCCGTTAAATCCCTATATCAGCAATACAAATTTTATAAATCTTACCCGCTAAACTAACACCGAAAAACGCTAGATCTAGCAGGAAAACCGCTTCATTGGCAACACTGGACAGTGTTGCTAAACGAAGCACACAAAAATACCTTAATTCTGTGTGATCTGTGTTTCTTGAGGATATAAATTACCCCGATAGTTGCTTCAGCAAAGACGTGAAACGTCACTGCTTTCAGTGTTCAACTGCAAATAAACAGTTGTTAACCATATAAATTTAATTGGAGGAGCCTTTGCAGCCACCCTCATCATGCTATTCTTATGAGATATTTCATAATTTAACAGTGGTCTGTACAGTCTAATACATACAGTCGTGCAACTTCATACTTTTTTTTTTGTCTACATTCGCGACAATAGCGCCCAAGTGGCAAACAAGGCACAGGTCGTAGGGTTGATATTGTCTAAGGGACTCGAGATGTTATAATAACGTTTTAATCATGCGTCGGAATAAAGGCAATGTGTGCAGTGCTGTAAATTGCAGTAACAAAAAGTTTAAGATGGACAAGGGAGGCAATTGCCTTACTCCTCAGTTTAAGATAAAGAAAATTGAGGATGTGCTAGTGCTACTAAAGAACCAAATGTGAGAACTGTACTGTTTTTAATATTAAAATATTCCGTTTTTATAAACACTTAAGAAATAAAAGATTAGCTAGTTAATGCATTTGCTTAAATCAGAGCTAGGCATCGGGAGCGGATCCAGACTCTAAACGGGGACGCTTAATATTCATCAGTCACTGAATCAGCGCTGCGCGGTGTTCGGCGGGGAAGAAAGGGGATGAAGAGAAACCATATGGCTCCCCGTGAGAGAGTAGAATCCGCTCTTACTGCCCAGCCTTGGCTTAAATGAAACCATGCCGTTACAATTTGCTACATTAGTGTTTGTTACTTATTTTAATTAATTATTACTTAATGAAATACTCAGTGGAATAGATTTTCTCCATTAGTTTTCTAATAAACAAGTAAACGTCTGTTGTATTATTACCACATTTATATAAAAAAATATATATATTGATAGCTTTGCAGTTTAGTATGTGCTGCAAGTCACGAAGCTTGAGTTTATGAGGGTACTATAATAAAAAAACAACTATCATCAGTCACTGAATCAGCGCTGCGCGGTGTTCGGCGGGGAAGAAAGGGGATGAAGAGAAACCATATGGCTCCCCGTGAGAGAGTAGAATCCGCTCTTACTGCCCAGCCTTGGCTTAAATGAAACCATGCCGTTACAATTTGCTACATTAGTGTTTGTTACTTATTTTAATTAATTATGACTTAATGAAATACTCAGTGGAATAGATTTTCTCCATTAGTTTTCTAATAAACAAGTAAACGTCTGTTGTATTATTACCACATTTATATAAAAAAATATATATATTGATAGCTTTGCAGTTTAGTATGTGCTGCAAGTCACGAAGCTTGAGTTTATGAGGGTACTATAATAAAAAAACAACTATCTATGGATGCATATTTACTACGTATTGAGCTCGTGACTGTTTATACTAGACTGTGCTTGAATCCTCTCTGTACAGAAATCAATTTGATGTATGAATTCCAATTTTGAAGAGATGTCCTGCTAGTCATGTCCTGTCGCTATTCTAAAGATAGCCACTTAGCCACTGGTGTTCTTTTTGGAGAATTATCAATCATAATTTTATTATTTTTTTTTTCACACCAAGATTTATTTTCACTACATTTTTTGCTATTATTTAATATTGTTCCTTTATAATTTTTCTTTATGAAAAATTTTGCTGGATAATACGAATCTCAGAATGAAATATTTGTTGGATTGTGGTTTCATTCTTTGACAGAAAGTCTGTATTTTCATTTTCTTCCAATACACAATGAGAAAGTATCCGTTATAAAGCAACATGGACATTTTTGTCTTCTGTTTTAGAAACTTGATTTTGGTATAGAATATTCCTTCTCCATTTTCTTCTAACGTTGATGAAACAATAGCGTAAACTGCGGAATTTGAATCAGAAAATATAGTTTAGTGAACTATGTTTAAATATGGATTCATCGTCAAATGTACTGTTGCAGTACCGGATCCGAAAAAGAAAAGTTGCAAAGTTAATTTAGGCTAGTAGCGAATGGTTAAAACATATTCGTGGTTAATAAAAGAAAAAAACAATTAGCCTGTAGTATTCACGGTACTGTGTATCCTTCGTATTTTAGTGTTTCTCAAGGAGGCGAATATTACATTAAAAGCACGCAAACACTACTTTGCAGAAAACAACTATAAATCTTATGATAAAGTGATGATAAGTCTAATGTCTTAAGTTAGCTTCTGATATCCTGATTTCCCTCGCAGAAAACCTAGCAACTCTGCTGACAGCAAAAAGACGCTATTAAAGGTATATCGGAAAGGATGTATTGTTTCTGTAAATAAAAACATTCAGCTTTCGGATAAGCAATACAACGCATATTCAAATAGTCGTTTCGAAATCCCGCGCGTTTTCTTCCAAACAAATGGCGGCTTTCCGCTGCTTCAATCTGGGAACATATTTCTCACTTTTCCGCTACGGCGTGGTAGGGGCTCGTAGATATCCTGCCCACTGTGGTCGCCTTGTTAACTACCGTTGCTTACGAGATTATACAAGCTGGCGCCAAAGACGTTATATATAGTATACTGGCGCATAGCACTATCGAGACTGGGTCTCTGAGCGTCATGACAACTTCTGCCGCTAGGTTCGCCTCGCAGTCCTATTATTTTTTTTATGTTTAATATTGGTCGACCAGCAAACTTGCTATACAGACCACTGTTAAATTATGGAATATCACATGCAGAATATAATGCTGAGGTTGGCTCTAAAGGCTCCTCTAATTAATTTAAATTAATTAATTGAACATTTTTGTGAATTATGTGAACAAAAATATGATGATTTTCTGTGTTAAATTATGAAGAGTCGTCAGTACCACTATGAAGGATGTATTGAGGGAGTTTCCTTTTAAGTCGAGATGGCTGACAAGATCTTGCTCCAATGTTATATGTCACAGCTCCAGGAACACCAGGAAGTTTGTTGAAGAAAGATTTTGACATTGAATGGATGTACTGTTCTAGTGGAAGAATTCCCAATTCTTGATGCAGTTGTTGATTTCTTACAAACCAGGGGGCATTTGTTGCAGTACGCAGGAACTTGCTCTGGAGAACTTGTAGGCGATGCATGTGTGTCTTATTTGCAGTCCCCCACACTGGCGCTGCATAAGTTAAAAGAGGTCGTACAAGCGAGGTGTAGAGTAGCATTGAACAGTCCAATCCAATTTGTGAACGTCTATTAACCAAAGGGTATAATTTTCGAATTCTAGAAGAGGTTAGTGTAACAATGCGAGTTATATGGGCATTCCATGTAAGTTTCGTGTCTAAAAACGTTCCCAAATATTTGACAGCTTCTTGACTAGAGAGCCATGTAACTTGTTCATTTAGAAGAACCAAAGGAGGTGGATTATGAATAGGCCTTAAAGAGAAGATTTTAGCTTCTGTCTTGGTAATGTTGAGTAGTAATCTCCAGTCAGAGAACCATTTAGACAGCTCCTGTAAAGATGTCTGAAGAGTGCTGATTGCAGTATTTAGGTTACTATGAGAATAAAAGAGAACTGTATCGTCAGCATACATAGCTATGTGTGACGGTTGTAAACATGGAATGTCATATGTGAAGATATTGAAGAGAAGTGGTGACAGTATAGATCCTTGTGGTACTCCGGCTAAAACTGGACGAAGCGTTGATTTAATGCCATCTATACGTACTGAGAACTGACGCTCAGATAAAAAACTTTTCACGATGCGTGTAAGATAGTCAGGAAAACCAATTCTATATAATTTTAGCATTAAACCATCATGCCAAACAGTATCAAATGCTTGGGCAATATCCAGAAACACAGTGGCAGTATACTGTTTTTCTTCAAAGCCTTTTATAATGGATTCAGTGACTCTTTGCAGTTGGTGTGTTGTAGAATGTTTTGGACGAAAGCCAAACTGAAAATCTGCTATTATCTTGTTTTGGAACGTAAATTTACAAATGCGATGATGAATAGCCTTCTCAAACAATTTCGATAGCTAATAGGTCGATAACTTGATGGCAAGTGCTTAGGTTTGTTAGGCTTATGAAAAACAATGATTTCAGCAAGCTTCCAGGCTCGAGGAAAGTGCCCAATTAAAAGGGCAGCACTGAAAATTATCGTCAAGTAAGTAAGAGCTTTGTTGGTGAGCTTCTTTAGTACAATGTTGGATATAAGATCATGGCCTGGAGATTTTTTATTTGGAAGCCTTTGAATGAAGTGAGACAATTCTTGTGGAGAAGTATAGGAAATTTTCTCTGGCACAGTCGGTTTATTAATAATTTCTATTAGTTCTTTTTCTAATTCAGAGGTAGTCTGTTCATTTCTATTCTCGTTTGGGGTGAATACATGTTGATAATGAGATGCAAGCAAGTTTTTCTAATTCAGAGGTAGTCTCTTCATTTTTATTCTCGTTTGGGGTGAATACATGTTGATAATGAAATGCAAGCAAGTTACATTTCGACTCTGTGTCTGTGGCTACTTGAGAGTCTAACCGAAGTGTCGGGATGACTGTTGGCTCGCGTAGAATACGCTTTGTAGCGTACCAAAGAGTATTATCAGCTTCAGATAGAGATGATAAGTAAGACTGATATTACTGCAGGCGATGTTGTTCAAGATATGTCTTGACCAACGAGTTAGATACTATAGAGAGGACAAAGACCTCAGAAAGTTGAAGACAATTGAACATTGGTCCGCCATGTTTCGGTTAGTCAAAACAAAGGGGCGTGGCTCGGATGTTGTAGGAAATGACTGTGATGAAGTTAGTATTATTGTGAATTGAGTTATATATTAAGACTATGTTAATAAGTAAAAAGTAAAATACACACAAAACTTTACGTTTTATAACAGCTGTAGGCCTATGTTTTATTAGTTTCACTAAATATAGCCCAGATATTAAATGACAAGCTATACTCGATGCAACCAAAGCAAAGCACCTAAAGACGGATGAATTTAATCGGCAGAAGAAAAATAAATAATTTTTTGACTTCCTCACAAATTTAATTACCTTACAGCTAGTCTAACCTAATATGAAATCTTGTAATTCAGTGCTCACCAGGTGATTTCAAGAGAGACGACGTATGTAACTAATAGGAGTAAAATATAGGAAAGGTAGTGGCGAAAATTTAAAAAAATATCCAGTAATTAAGTTATTGAGAAAAATTCATTTGAAATTGGAATTAACACAGAGAACGTTTGAAAACTGAAATTATTAAAACTACAAATAATCTCATAGCATGCAACATAATAATTAAAGAATGACACTAATAGAAAGTTTCATAACTCACCACATTGATTGAAACAATAAGATACTTACGATTAACATTGTTATCAGAAACAAAAGGAGCCACAGCTAGGTACACTTCTTTTCGCGTGATGGAGACATCATGTAGTCTAATATAGTTTGAAACAAATATTGTCGCGTGATGGAGACATCGTGTAGTCTAATATAATTTGAAACGAGCATTGATCTCACACGTGTCTCGCAACTAAATAGAGGCTTTTGCAGAATAAAACTGTTCTTACATTATTTTGAACAATAATGACAAATTGTGTGTGATGCAAGTGCTAACTTTCCTCTTTGGTAACAAAAAGAGCCCTAACGCATTAATAAAAAGAAAATTGGTGTAGGCCCTATAAACACAATAAATACTAAACTCTTGATGTTACAAACTTATTAATACAGATATTTCGCTTATGCTCAGTCCGTCTTGTCTTATAATTCTCTGCGGCAATAGTACCTGTATTGAGAGGGTTTAATTATCCAGCAACGAATATTATGATTTACGGTACATTTCATTTAAATCCGAGGGAATGAGACATTTTTGGAAATTTTAAAGTCTTAATTATTACTTTTTCATTTATAAATCAGCTTTTTACAAAACCTATAGCGAAATGTTTAAATTATCTGAAAAATATAATACATGTACCAACTCGTTACAGTGTACCTTTGATAAGCACTCCTTGCGGAGGCTGGCGGTACTATAGACGCCATGTTTTTTAGGGAACGATCCATAGTACTGTTGGCCTCCGCAGGGAGCGCTTATCAGAGATCTTTAGCCTCTCTATAGTATCTAACTCGTTGGTTTTGACTAATCGTATGAGATAATTCAGCTTCTTCCGCTGCCATGATTGCCTCTCTCGTTGCCATTGTCTATGAATACGATGTTTATCCTTAATTAATTGGAGTGTGGAAGATGGTAAGTAGCAGCGCGTTAATGGCCGCTTGGAGCACATTGTAGAATAATTTACACATGAGCATATTGTGTCCGTAAAATGTTGAACATCATTGTCAATACCTGTTGCTGTTAGTGGATGATATTTTGTGACTAACATTGAGTCTAGAGTCAACTGAAATTTATCCCAATCAACAAAACCATTAATAAGGCGTTGCACTTTAGGTGTTACATTAGGAGACAATTGGAAAGTAATCAACACTGGACAATGATCTGAATCAAGTGCTGTTAATGATGCAATATAAGTTGGTAAATGCATATTCTTTTGAATTCCGATGTCAAGGATATCGGGAAGATTGGCGGGATTATATGGATAGTGTGTTGGTTCAGTTGGTGCGAGAATATGGAGACCAAGGTTAATGCAGTTGTAAAGACGATGTCCATTTGGGTTCGATACTCCGCATCCCCATAATGTGTGTTTACAGTTTAGATCGCCCACAAGAAGTGTTGAACCGACTGGGGGAAATAAAAGAGCAAGGTATGCAGTATTTGCAGATATTTTGGGGGCTTATAAGCACAAAATAAAACAAAATCATGATTATTTTGACACTTAATTTTGATTCCGACTGTTTCTATATCAGACGTATAAGGAAGAAGGACTTGATGATGTGTAATATTTCGCTTAATTAAAATGGCAACACCACCAGATGCAGTTGAAGCATTCCTATCATATCTATATATTTTATATCCTGGAACAGTGAAAACTTCGTTTGGAAGAAGGTGAGTTTCTGTGATGCAGGCTATCATAATATTATGTGTTGACAAAAAGGCAATCAGAGAAGATCGTTTCATTCTAATACCATCAGCATTCCAATTGATTATAGTGAGTTGATGAATAGAAATTTTATTATTTGCTGCCATTCTGGAAGTAAGATGACAGAGAAGAGATAAAGTAATCTTTAATTTCTGACAAGAATGGCACCAATAAAGTGATAATGTGCGGAATAACCTTAGAGAGTAGATCGGTTAAGAGAGATAAAGTGGAAGATTCTGGAGCAGGTTGACTTATAGGGCGACGGTGACTCTGATCAAGGGATCCTTTCACTGCATTTGCATACGTCTTAGATCGAGAATTTGCTTGAAATTTTGACGTAGATGGTTGAGACATTGAAGGATTTACTTGATGTTGAGAATCTTCTGTGCGTTGAAGTAATGCTTGCGAAGATTCTGGAACATGAGTCCGTTTTTCTTGTCTTAACTGAACACCAAGTGAGAGTTTTTCCTTCAATTGTAAATAGTGTTCACAGCCTCTGTAGTTAGCTGGATGTTGTTGTTGACAGTTAACGCACTTAGGCGGTATTGTTTTAGGATTTGGGCATTGAGAGAAATGATGAGCCTTAGACATCGTACGCAGCGTGGTTCGAGTTGGCAGCAGTTCTTAGTATGACCAAAATTTTGGAACCTTGTACACTGAGGAATCTCTTTGGATTGGCGTCTGATTTCGACTTTAACTACACTGTAAAATAGGCGACTGAGATTTAGTATTGATTTACCTTGGTCATTGTTGTTTAGTTCTATTGCACAAAGTGGAGTGGGCTATTTGTTCTTCCCTAGGAGTCTCGTTACTTTATGAACTGGATAGTTAAGTTCTTCAAGGGCGACTTTTATCTCTTGATCACTGAGAGAGTAGTCCTATTAAATGATAAATAGTTCCATTACTAAGCATTGTGTATCGTGAAAATTCTTTGATTAATTTTGCATTACTGATCAAGTGCGAAGATTATAAACATAACAAGCATATTACAGTCTTATTTGAGATTTATTGATGACTTGTTAAATATCAGTATGCAGAAAGTCTGAATTTGTTCAATTAAATTGGTTTTGATCTGAAGTTAGGCACGAAGTCAGCAGAGTCGCCAATAGCACAAATATTCAATTCCCTACACGACTGGAGTACGTTTATAAATTCTTTCCCCATAGTTCCAAAGATATATCGCATTATATCAGTGACAGCAGAGAAGAAACGAAAGGGGGAGTGGCTCGACCTATGCACAGCTGTCAAAAATCCTAAAAAAAGGGACACTTACAGCCAAAAATTAGGTTTTATTTTTACATATTTATATTCTTAACATATAAAAGTATTTAAGAGAGCTAAAATCTCATTTTCGAAATTTTCACCAAAATTCAGTACAGTCTCCCCATAGAATACTTTAAATCTATGCTCCTAAAAGAAGACTGGTCTGATGTGTTTAACAAAACAGATGTAAATGAAAAATCAGTGGAATTCATTAACACTGTAACACATTATTTCAATATCGCATCTCCAATTAAAAAATTATTCTTTCAAACAAAATGAATAAATAAAAAAATTGGATAACGAAAGGAATCATAATTTCTTGTAAAAGGAAAAGACAATTGCATAATATATGTCAATATAGAAATGATTTAAATCTCAAACTATATTATAAAACATATTGTAACATCCTAAAAAAAAGTAATCCATAAGGCAAAATTAAATTACAATCAGGACTTCATTTTGAGAGCGGAAAATAAAAGTAAAGCAATTTGGGATGTGGTAAAAAGGGAAACCGGGAAAAAATCAGACACAGCAAAAGTCAATATTGAGTTATTAAACAATGGTAGCTTAATTAAGAGTTCACATAAATTAGCTGAAGTGTTTAATAACTACTTTGCAAATGTTACGCAAACTTTAGAACCTGCATCAACAAGGAATCCACAGCCAACCTTTCAACATACAGGGAATAAAAATACAATTTTTTAAAAACCAGTAATCACAGAAGAAATTCACAAAATAATGGGAAACCTAAAATGTAGCCTGGCATCTGGAATTGACGAAATCCCGGATGCAGTAATAAAAGCTTGTAATAATCTTCTAGCTCTGCCAATGACAGACATCTGTAATTTATCCTTAGTCACTGGTAAATTTCCAGAGATCTTTAAAGTAGCAAAAGTTTGCCCAATTTTTAAGAAGGGAGTTAAACAAAATATTGAGAACTATAGGCCTATATCCCTATTATCTGGGTTCTCGAAAATCCTTGAAAAGGTTATGTACAACAGATTAGTCTCATTCCTAGAATATAATAATATACTGTCAAATTCTCAGTTTGGTTTTGGAAAAGGTAAAGGAATCAATAATGCTGTAATATCGTTTATCGAATCAATCCTCAATGCTAAAAACAATAAAGAACAAACTGTTGGACTTTTCCTGGACCTTAGCAAAGCATTTGACATGGTTAATCATGAAATTCTAATCTGGAAACTACAACAATTTGGCATAAGGGGATTAGCAGGGAACTGGTTCATCTCGTACTTAAGCAATAGGGAACAGGTTGTACAAATTGGCTCAGTAAAATCAAAATCCGTTCCTATGCCCCATGGTGTCCCTCAAGGCTCAATTCTTGGTCCAATATTATTTCTCCTATACATAAATGATCTCCCGTTAAATATAACTGAAGGGAAAACTGTCTTATTTGCAGATGACACAAACATAATACTGAGTGATAATAAGGAAGAGAACTTGCAAATGAAAATTAATGCAACATCAACGAAACTAGACAAGTGGCTAGCAAATAATACGCTTAAATTAAATGTAAATAAAACTGTCTATGTATCTTTCAATCAATATCCAACTGACCAGATTCACATAGTTCTTAGTAATACCATAATTAAGGAAGTAGAATGCTCTAAATTTTTAGGTATATGGATAGATTCCAGTCTAACATGGGATAAGCATATACAACATCTGAGAAGCTGAGTCGCTTATGTTATGCTTTTCGAGTCCTTGCGAAGATATCATCCATGGAACTTTTAATATCAGTCTATTTTGGATATGTTCATTCAATACTATCATATGACATTATTACTTGGGGATCTTCTCCAAAAGTGACACAAGTCCTCAAATTGCAGAAAAGAATACTCAAAATCATCAAAAAAGTTCCTATTCGGACTGAAAGTATAAAAATTTTCAGAGAACTAAAAATCTTACCTGTACCCTGCATATATATTTTAGAAACAGTGTGCTTTATTCATCAAAACATAGATTCCTTTAAAACAAATTCAACCTATCATGAGTATAACACCAGAACATCCCAAAACATACATCTGAATTACCACAGGCTTACCAGAAGTCTTAACAGCATATCACATAGAGGCAGCAATTTATATAATAAACTTCCACAGAAAATCAAAGAACTTAACATAAGAAAATTAAAAAAAGAGGTAAAGAACATTTTATTAACGCATATGCCATTTTGCACAAATGAATATCTAAATTTAAAATTTTAGTATTTAACGTTTCTTGATACTGCCCTTGACCATTTATGTTTCAGGTAACTCAGAGTTGAAGAAAAGACAGGGAAAAGCAAAAAGAGAAGATACTAGATAGAACAGTGGAGACTGAAGATCAAGCTTGTCATATATATATATATATATATATATATATATATATATATATATATATATATATATTGCAAGTCACGTAATATTAAACTGTTAAAATTATTTAGAATTAAGTCTATTTTTGTATTATATTGTATGTTATGTCATTTTTCTTGTGTACTGACGAAGCCATGAATGCTTGTAATTCTATTCGGCTAATAAAGATCTAATCTAATCTAATTTACCATCATCATTTATAGTGGCGAAATATTCCACGACAATATTTAATTATTACTGCTGAATATTGACACATATACGATTTGCATTATTCAGGATACAACATACGCAGCAATGCAATTTTAATGTTGAGCATGCCGAGCATAGGCGGAGAGAGAACCGTTTCCTTGGGGGGCGGGGGGAGGGCAAAGCAAAACAATATAATCCCAATATAACGAGGTTACGGGGAATATTATTTACTTACCCCCCTGTTATAGCTTGACCGTGACTGTGATACAGTATATCGGAATATGATCATTTAATAAAAGTATTTTTGGGGTGCATGTTTCTTATAGTGTTACATCCATACCCACGATGTTTCGGACCGAGTTGTATAGTTGTATAGGGCTTCAGCTGTAGGTCCACGACAAATTATAATAGGGCATAACCATAGGCAGAGTTATGGGAGGGTATGTGGGAGCACTGCCCCCCCCCAAATTTGTCTGAACTCTTTTCTTCTATTAACATTACAAAATATTGAATTCAAAAGACTTTTCTTGCTTTTGTTTATGAATGGGATATTACTTGTAAATGCTACCATCGTACCATCTTCCTGGAAAATGGCTATTTTCACAAACATATCTTTGGACTATGAAAACTACTGAAAATTTTCACTCCTTTAACATGCTGTTTTTTCACTAACACCTAATTCAGTAGATGGCCGCTATAGACTTCTAACACAGGAGTACAGGCTGTTGCAAAAGAAACATTACAATGCTTCCATTTCTAAAACGAGGTATGGAAATTCTTATACATTCAGTCATTTAAAATAACTATTGAAGTCTAGACACGTGATCTGAAGACATTAATTCGTCAATTTAAGCACAGAAACTTAATCATAAACAAAAGGAAGAAAAGTCTTTTGCATTTAATATTTTATAATGTTAATAGAAAAAAAAAAGTTCAGACAAGTTTGGGGGGGGGCAGTGTCCCCCATGCCCCACCATAACTGTGCCTATGATGCCGAGTTTCGTGTAACGTACTTCCCTCATGCTCCCAGTCAAATCAAATATTATTACGACATTACAAGCAATGAATAAATAATAATTACTACAATTATTCGTTTTGATGAAGCACAATTATCACTGCATGGTGTACCGAAGATTTTACTTTATGTTTTCATTAAATTGACATGTCATGAGTGACGACAGAAAACAGCTCAGGCGAGCAAGATGCAGACATTACCGGTACTAAAAATGAAATGGGGATCGGGGAGAGCAGATGCGCATGTGCCTTGGGCGGCAAAATTCTAAAAAAAAAATCGTCCCTGAGATATTTGTTTATGTTTTGGGACATGGTCAAATTCGAAAACCATTTCTAATCACATATATTACAGACTGACTTCCTAATTAATTTAATTCTAACTCCTAATTTAAAAACTGTTTACACACACTAAAATATCATAGCATTTGCTATTACTATCCACTACAGGTTAATCAGCAGGCCTATTAGATATTTATTTCATCACTGCAAGATGTGCAAGAAAAATCTCACAATTGTACTAATCATGAATTGTGACTGCTGTTTGCATTAGTAAAAATCATAACACTTCAACGTCAATAAGAAATGGATAAGTTAGGCCCGCTATTAAACTACTTAAGTAAATAATTATATTCAAAATGCAACAACGTCACTACTCAAAATTAATAAATTTAAAGGAAATCAATGCAAAAACAACAATAAATATTCACGTGAATAACCCAAATAATTAAATTATGAAGTCAGGGAAATGGAAGATAATACAGTACCTTAATTCATTGAAATGATAATAATAATAATAATAATAATAATAATAATAATAATAATAATAATAATAAATACGTGAAAAGGGTAAACTATAGTGTTCATGTAAAATATATTAAGTTTCTTTCATAATTTCCGAAAAGGTACGGTGTATGAATTGAACAATAGGAAGGTAGTACCTTAGTTTATAATATGTAATATCTTTCAATATCGAGAATAACAGCCATTCATTTTAATATAATTGAGACGTAGAAGTTTTTAAATTACGTCTATTGACCATAAATTATTGTACGAAGCATTTAATAAGCAACGATGAGTCCTTTAAATGTCCCAAATTTTAATGTCATTTAAGTGTTCTGCTATGAATATCTAGGACCGAACAGCGCTCCGAGCGGCGGAATTGGCATTACGAGGGAACTACTTTAGGCCCATATTTTCAAGCGCTATGCGCCAGCTTGTATAATCTCGTAATACTGGTGACAAACTACAGGCACTAATCGCGATTACCGATCTAATCGCGATCGGGTTTGTAATGTATCACCGTCCTGATCGCGATCAGGAGCTAAATCCTGTTTCCAGAACAAGATAATCGCGCTGAAGCACGAGTAACATTTTAGTAATCTTTGGTTTCGAATCACCTTGATTTATATATTATTATTTATAAGAGAGAAATGCGCACATGTGTGCATTGTCAGAGTTACTAATAAATATCACCTTTTCCTATGTCAGTTATTGATTTTTCTGCCCTCTTACACGTTAGTATGTGATATTGCCGACATAGTTCATCACATAATTTGCACACGCAATCTCCGTCAGCAGTATGGAAGCCTGATCTAATGCACAGTCTGTGGTAGTAGCCATGGATTGATAGTCTCGTCACCACATGTCGTAACGGTTGGTTTGGTGCCATGCAGTTTCTGTCTATCATGGTCGTTGCTTACGAGATTATACAAGCTGGCGCATAGAGCTTGAAAAACGAGTCTGAAGTGGTTCCCTCGTAATGCCAATTCCGCCGCTCGGAGGGCTGTTCTGCCCTATATATTCCTAGCAGAACACTTAAAAGACATTGACATTTGGGACATTTAAAGGACTCATCATTTCTTATTAAATGCTTCGTACAATATTTTATGGACAATAGACGTAATTTGCAAACTTCTACTCCTCAATTATATTACAATAAAAGGCTGTCATTCTTGATATTAAAACATATTACATATAAACTGAGGGACTGTCTGCTCTGTACTTCAGTTCATACACCAAACATTTCCGGAAATAAATTAACTTGACATCTTACATATACGCACTAATATTATTAATATTGTTATTAAATAAGATATTGCAACTAATTAAAGTACTGCATTATCTTTAATTTCTTTGAATTCATAATTACGCATTTGCAAGAAGGCCTAACTTTTCCCTCTCTTTTTAAAAAAAAATACGGACGTCACAATAACTGAGAAGTATAATTATTGCGCGATTTTTTCTTGCAGTGGTGAAAACATTTCTATAGGCCTACTGATTAATCTATTGAGCATAGTAATAGTAAACGCTGTAGTATTTTAGTGCGTGTACGCCTATTTAGCTCTTGTAAAACGAAATTTTCACTTTCACTTTCAACGGAACACTCACTTATATTCAGCTCTTGTATCTTGCTGTAAATTATCCATTTGTGATCATCTTTCCAATATAACCTCCCATTAAAACGACCACTTAAAATCATGAACTAGAATTTATTATTTTAAAAACATTTCCACGTACATACTGTTATAATTGTTATGAACCACAATACAAAAGACAACACTGTGAAATTGGATTAATTTACCAAGATCAACATCAATACCGTAGTATAAAATCACATATAGGCCTAGACTATATTATTTCATTACTTTATGGTATTAATTAGAAGAATTAATTTTGAAGAATTTACAAATATGCTGAAATAATTTATAACATCTCTTATAGAAATGTAAAAATATGTATGTACATTTTGAAACAATGGGTATAGCACCACTTGAAAATGTTGAGCATTTTAACAGTAACTTGTAAATTGTTCCATCACGTTGTCTATAGTGTTCATTTATTGTAGCACTTTTAGAACGAACGTGGTTCACATACATAAGAAGAAATGACGATGGACTGAGTCGAACACATACAGTTTTCTTTAATTTTTAGCAAATGATGAAGTTGAATATATACTGTTACTTCATATCCTAACATAAGTAGAGTTGCCACCATAGATGTAACACCTGAAATGAATATAAAATAAATTAATGTATTGGTAATGATACAAGAATAAAAAGAAATTAGGCTAGACATAACCTCACAAAATTACAAACACAAGCTAAAACAAAAAAAAAAAAAAACTTTACGTATCCGTATATAATAAAACTAGATATTCCAGATATAATTTGTTTCACACGATAACCACCTCAGCCTATTTCGGCAGCAGCCATTATTAGTTACAGTTTGAGGTGCATTACCTAATCTCATACTAACCTTGTTAAGTTCTCTAACCTAATTCACTGATAATTACGTAACAATACACAGGTCTAAAATACAGACAAATACACATTAATTACCTAATAAGTACAGCATGAAGATAATTCATTACTTTTGTCGGTATTTTCTAAAAGAGAAAGGGAAAACAGTAACAACATTATCTTCAATGTTTACATCACGTCGTTCACATTTTCATTAGGCCTATATCAGTAATGCTTGGTAAGTGAAACAATGCATGAAATTATTTTACATTTTCATTAGGCCTATATCAGTAATGCTTGGTAAGTGAAACAATGCATTAAATTATTTTACATTTCGGGTCACATCATTCGAGAGTCGGAAAATGCAATTCGCCACTTTTAACATAGCATTGCTTGTTATATGAGAGAACTTCGACATTTACCTTAACCTATAAAGATACGACCTGTTGGTACAGAGTTCTTCACATAGCAAAACACAGACAATTTTCGAATATAACTTAGCTGAACAAACTTCAAATAACACTATAATATGCTTAGCATATTTATAATATTCGTACTCAATCAGTAATGCACAATTAATCGAACTATTTTCACGATGCACAATGCTTTGTAATGGTACTATTCATCATTTCATAGGGCAGAGAGGCGAACCTAGCGGCAGAAATTGTCATGACTCACAGAGACCTACTCTCGATCGTGCTATGCGCCAGCTTGTGTAATCCCGTAAGCAACGATCATGGTCCCGGTGCTGTAGAACTCGTCCGGAAACTGGCGTCTTTTCTCTTCTCTTTCCGTTAGAAGCTGCTCGTAGCCGCTGGTAGATGACAGCAAGTAGTCCGTTCTGAGGTCTTCTATCAGGAAGGTTTCCCTTGAAAGTATATATATATATCAGCCTCGACGGTGCATATTTTGACGTTCCCAGAGCTCTCTTCAGGAAGGTGGCTTTAACACTTTCTAGCATCTCTAGATCCTTCTTCTTTAAGTACAGCCAAATAATTTGAATCCTATACGTCAGTACTGGGATTATCTTCGCCCTGAATAGCTCCATTGCTGTTTCCAACGACAGTAATTTTAGGTGCTTTATGTCGCTTATTGCCCTGATCGCTGCTACTGACCTCTCCTTTACATGCATAGTAAAACAGGTTCCTGATGTTTGGAAGGTCACTCCGAGGTATCTGAATGAGTTGACTACTCCTAGTGGCTCTTCGTCATGCTGGATTATATCATTCCTCGATATCCGACCTCCTTTGCGAAATATCATAACTTTAGTCTTTTCTGTGTTTATATATGCAGTCTGTTGTTATTTGCCCAGTCATTCAATCTATCGAAGCACGATTGCAAATCCTCCACTTTTGCTGCTGTTATGGCCATGTCGTCCGCATACACATATACGTCCGTCTGTCCACCTCCGCGAACTGCTTCTATCACGTCCGCTGTCATTAGATTGAAGACTAGGGGGCTGATGGGATCTCCCTGCAACACACTATTTGTTTGCGTGATGGGCCTTGATGTCCTTAAATTGTCGCTTATGTTCACCACATTATACTCTAACATATTCCTTATTATGTTAGTGAGATAATTCCGACCAAACTTGGTCTCCAGCTTTGTAACTAGTATGTGTCTATCTATCAGATCGAAGGCCTTTTTATAATCTATGAAAACTACGTATCGTTTCCCCTTGTGATGACGTAGAGCTTCCTCAATTACGTGTAATAATTTTGTGACAGCCCGGAGCATTGATCTTCCTTTCAGGAAACCAAATTGCTCTTCTGGGATTACATTTCCTGCAAGTTCCGAGAGTCTTTGTGTGATGACTTTGGTGAAGATTTTGAAAACAGCATTCTCTAGAGCATTGCCCCTATAAGCGTCCGGTAGTGTTGTATCTCATCTCCCTTTGTAGAGCACTTTAATTGTCGACGTCCTCCATAGCTCAGGCAATTTGCTTGTCTCCAGGCGCGCGCGTACGCACGCACACACGCACGAAATTTTTTTTTTTTTTTATATATGAGGCATGCAAAGTTTTTACAATGAATCATAGGATTTCGTACCTTGAATCAGAAGTGTTTTTGCTCAGTTTTGTTTGTAGGTCCAATCGGGAGATTCCCTTAGAGCAGTGATGTCAAAGAAAGAGCGCATAACGGACGTTCGATTCCTTCCCGTGCTTAAGTGCAGGAGTGGGATGCCGTAAACACAGATAAGAGCAAGACACAGGGGCGGACAAAGTGAATTATTTTCACACGCCTAGACTTGAACGGAGCAGTATATACCGCACGCACTGGAGATAAGCGAGCGTTGGGCGTCACTTTACTCCTGTGTTTATGAAAACTTGTGATAAAGCTAGCCCAGCTATGCGCTATTAGATGAAACATCACATGTTTTGTCTCCTGGCCTTGCTTGTCTCTGCTAGGTCCCGTCTCACAGTCAGCTGGTTAGTTCACGCGCGTACTATTTATTTTCTTTATTTGATATTTTCAATACTTTCTTTTCAACGGTGCACCAGTAAAAAATATGTTTATTTGTACTTTCAATGCGGAATCTAACCATATAATTTAAAAATATTGAATGAAGAAAAATCTAAATTCCTTCATTTCCATAAAAAGTAAGAACTGTTTACTTGTCAATATAAACTTTAATTTCTCAGCATCAAAATAAACCATGATTTTGATCATTGGGTGAAAGGGTTTCGGAGCCACAACAGTTTAAAGTTGCTAATTTTGTGAAAATACGATAAATTAAAATATTTTTAATTTAAACACTATTAAGTTCTGATGGCTCAAACTTTGCACAAAGCATTGTATCACAGTTGTCAACGGACAGAAAAAGTTTCATTGTATTTAAAAAATGCAAGGTCAATTTTCTCTATATTTCGGTCGATTTGAGATGGAATAGCCCATACATTAAATTTGAACACTATTTATTTAGGCCTACAGGACTGTCTTCAATTGAATACCTCTTTAATAACTGTACTTTATTTTTTTGTTATGTAGCCCTATACATCTGTCAATTCAGTTTACGTATTTGGAAATTAGAAGTTTATCACATTAGTATATACACTGAACTTTTGTAAACTTTGTGTTTACAGCACATGTTTATGAATCATTGTTTTTAATTTGTTGTTTGTATTTCTTTATGTTGGTGTGCTTGTAATTGGGGATAACTCCCTGTAAGGACCCTCAATAAAGAAATAATAAATTAATTGATACATAATAAATAATCTAGATATTTGCACTTACGGTAGTCTGTAAAGTATGTAATAATTTTAATCGTTCTTCCCCCTCGATATCTCTGTATGTTTGTTCATGGTATGTTGAATAATGTCCTGTATGCTGCTTTTCTTACTAATCGTATGTTGTCCACATATTAAGCACTGTATTATCTCCTTCCTGTTCCTTGCATAGGAACTGCAGTGCCCATTCGACCTGGAACTTGTTATACGATCTCTTCGCTGGTGCGTGATTAATGTCAACTGTACACTGTACAACCCTCACTGAAGTACGTATTCGTAGCTGGCGCGCTCTGCGTGCTCCAGTAGCGCATATACGCTCTGATTGACATCACTGCCTTAGAGAAACCAGCAGTGATCCTCAATCATAACTGGATCCCAACGTCCAAGGTAGCATTATTCCATTTTGGCAATGTTCTGGTGGAAACTCTCACCTTGCTTGCCACTGACAGAACCCAAATTTGCGGGAAAAGAATCGAGGTGAGAATGGAACAGATGAAGTTTCAAAGACATGCAGTAGCTGAAGATTTAATAGCTCTCCAGAAGATCGTTCATTTAGTCTATATAATTTGGAGCTTTTGTGTTCCCAAGGAATCTAGGGTTGTGGCTTTATAAGATTTCCAGGCTGGCAATTCTACTTCACTTCCGTACCAAACGTCTGATCCATAAGACGTTCCTGATATGCGGACCAGCAAAAACACCCTGCTTCAACTTGGCGTCACTGATGGCTGGACACATTTTTCTTAGATGCAGAAATCTAAACCCATTTGAGTCTATAGTCTAACGGAAATTGTAATGAGAGAATTTTATGTGCAATGGCGGTAAGATTACTTTAACTAAATGGAACATTTTTCACCAATGTCTCTTTTAGGCTAGACCCTCCTTTCATAAGGTTTGTTCCAGAATGGTTCAGAATCGATTCTGCTGCTGGCCATGCACAGTAGCTCAATGTGCATTCTAATAAGACTAGAACTGATACTGAACTCCCAGTTACTTGTTCCAACGTGCTTTAGAATTCGTTCAGAATGAGTGAAATTTGTTCTCGATTAAGGGGACACTCAACTATATTTTGGAACTTTTTTCCTATTTGACCAATCTTTTTCAAATTTGGAGAAAAAGTTTAATATACACATGGAAAGTAACATGCAAAATATCAGCTCATTAGATCCAATACTTTTCAAAATAAAATATATTTCAATTTTTAATCAATCATTAATTGAAATATCACTTTTAATTATCATTTTTTATTTTTTGGCTTTGTGCATTTGACTGTGACTTCTCAATGAATAGGGGAAGAATTCTGCGTATTGACTTAGTTCTGTCACGTAAATTAGTGTAGAAATTTAATTTTTCATTTCTATGACAATTTTTCTCAATTTTTAAGTTGAGTGTTCCCTTAAGAGCAGGAACTGGGAATTCTTTACTGCTGACGCATGAGCAGATGGTTTAATCTGAAGTTCTGGTTTACATTCTAGGCAGGTTAAAAAAAGTCCATCATGAGTGATTTGGAAGGTGATAGTGATAGATTTTTACCAAGAATGAACTTCGGAAGATGAATACACTTCCTTTTACATGCCGAATTGTCTTTCAATTTAAAAATATGTTTTAAGAAACTATAGTCTATTTGGTGTATATTTAAGGGAATTATGCAAGCGGATCGTTAGTTTTTATTTTCTCTATATGAAAACTAGAGTATTCCCAATTGAGAACATTGGCGGTTCATGTAAAGTATTATTACAATTTTTTTTGTATTCTTAATTCAATTTAAACAGACAATCTTGCTGTTTTAGTTTACTTATAAGTATATTAAATGTATCTTACAAAAATATTATGTATTTTTTATAAGAATAGCGTGATAAAAATTTATTTTTATATATTTTTTAATACAAATCATTGTACATAATAAATTAGCATAAATAAGGTGTAAAATGAAAAAAGAAACATGGATACTGGTATATTATTTAAGGGAAAGAGGAATATCTTTATTGACATTTAGAAACTCAAAATTTTATGTATCATTTATATTGAATATTAAAAAAAAAAAAATTAAACCAAGGGTACAGAATAACATAGTGCATGGAAAGCTGGGAAACAGTGTAAATGCATATTCCTTACACATTCACGACATTGCACACATGCACTTTTCTTGCAAAGTGCACACATACCTTGTCCTGTTTCATCTAAGAAATATCCGTCAGTTTTCCTCGTTGCCCTTGGGATTTCAACTCGTGGTCTTGGTCTTGAATATGTTATTGGATTTTCGAAAATCCAAGTCATTCTTCCCAATGAGTTCTCGATGAATTTTCCAGGCTGCAACAAGTGCCACATTCAGACAATTGGAAAAATAAGTTCCACCACCATTTTTTGCCCTGCAACTGAGATCTGTAGCTGGACAGCAGTCGGTCGAACACATGGACGCCCCTCCCCCACCATTCCCTTCTACTTGCATACTATGTGAGGTTCAGAGACATCAATCCTCTTCTTTGATTGGCGAGAGTACCGTTTTGTTATTGCTAATGGTAGGCTGGTAGGCGTGTCTGGTAGTTGGATGCCAAGGTGACTACGAAATTGTCATTCCATCTACACATCTAAATGTCTCCATCTCAATTGAAGTCAAATTCCCCTCTCTTCTTCTTCTTTGCAGGAATTAAGGGACATCTACCAGTCCTACCATCCCGTACTGTACCAATGCTTTGAATCCCTTGATTTTCAGCTCTCTCAGCAATGTGCATGAAGTAAAGAAATTGTCAAAAAAATCTCAACCTGCAGAGGATTGGTCACAATGTTCAATAAAGTAGTTACAACTCTAGTCCCAAGTGAAGAATTAGTATCTTCAGCTTCCTTGCCTGGATAGATTTTCAATGCATAAGGGTATACATCACTTGAACAAAATTCCCAGATTTTCAATCCGAAATAAATCGGTTTTCCCTGCACAAACATCTTGCATGAATGATTGATGACCATAATAAGGAACCATCGATTCGATTCAGTTCATCATATAATGGTGAAATTTTCCCGAGTTCATCTCCATCTTTCAACTTTGTATTGTCCATAATGTGGAAATATTTTTTTATATCCCAAAAGTTCTGCCTGGACATTGTAGTTGGGACAATTGATACAGTCACGTCCTCTGCTGTTGATCAGTACATATCTTCCCTTGGAACATTGTGATAACCGCTGATTAGAAGCAAATCAAAGAACTGAGCTACAGCATGTTTGCTGTATGACACTATTTGACCCTTTTGAGCTGCATACAGGCAAGTCATTGAAGCTAGATAATCGAGGTATGTCTCTGGAAATATTGTATGAAACAATTGTATAGATTCTAGTGTCAGTAATTCTGGGTGTTTGTCAGATAAATACTGAAGTGAACCATCGCTCTGGAGAGAATTATTTTCTATAACCGTACACTTCTTGTCCTATCTCCTTACTTGATGCTCCCTTAGCCTTTTTTGATGTGGTTGGTTGAGAAGACTCCAGGGTAGTTTCTTCTGTGTTAGTTGTGACAACCAATTTACCGCTTACATCTGAGGGAACAATTTCTTCCAAAATATTGTCATCAATTTTTTCTTCATCTGTAAGATCTGCTGTTTCTTCTGGAAGCAATTGACAAATATCTACTTTATATCCAATATCTTGCTTGTCATCATCTAAACTTTCATTCAGAAACTCAACAGCTTCTTCCAATGTTCGAAAACAGTTATTCACCATGCTGTCAGTAAAACGGTAGTTGAAATACTGAATCTTATTGAAGTTACAAAGCATTAAAATTCGTAAATTCTAATGTTTGTGGTTACAGCCATGGAACTTATTTCCATTATTGACTTAAGGCTGGTTCACAATAAACCGGGAATGGGAACCAAAATGAAAACGAGAAGCAGAGCACGTTAATATGAACATTTTTGATTCACAATAAACTGAGAACATGGACGGCTATGCATATCGATATGCATGTCAATAACGATATGTAAAGTCGATATTATGCATTCTGATGTTATTTATGTATAACTGACCAATGGCGTTCTCTCATGAGTACAAGGCAGCCAAAATAAACACAGGTTAACCAACTTCGACATTTCAACTGAAACATTTCATTAGGTACGGTACTATAAATATGCCCATGCATCTTTATTATCACAACCTATTTTAAGTCTACCATAACGTAAAATAATTAGAGAAGAAACATTTGTAATAGAACAAAAATGAACACAGCAGTAGTTATTGAATTGAAGCATGAATATGTAGTGTGTAATACAACCAATACAGTAATAAAATATGATTTGCTTCCGATCGGTGTTCAAAGATGCAGCTATTGAAAGCCACGTATTCTCCTTCATTTTCTCGTCTTTATATGAGGCGCGCTGCTTATCGTAAACGTGAGGAATTTCCTCAACACTCAATATTAGAATCTCATCAAATAAAACTTGCTCCATGATGCACAGTACAGAACAAAATAATGCACAGGTTATGTCACGGTCTTCTTGCTACAAAATATACGACGACAAAATAGCTTTTAGATGGCAATAGAATGAATCTAGTGGGCTGTGATCGGAAACATGAACGCCGAAGTTGAAACTTGGCCAACTCTCCGTTCCCGATCTCGGACTCCGGCAAGCTTTTCGTTAATTGTGAATGCTCACATTTTAACAATTTTACCATTTTCGTTTTCGTTTTATTGTGAACCAGCCTTTAGTTGCAAAAAATGTTGTCTCTCAACAATAAAAAATGACCATTTCTCTGGATATTGTGTACCTGTAATTATTGTTAATGCAAATCTTCAATGTTCTCAATTGGGAACATTATAATAAACTTAGGTCCACACTGCCAGAAATCGATTAAAAACCAGTTTGAAAGCAATTCATGTAATACTTGGTCTGTGTACTGTCTTATCATATAGGAAGAAAAATAAGTATTTGGACTGAAAGATAAAAAATATATATATAAACTTATGAAGGTGATTTCAACCAATTTAGCATAATTTAATAATTTCCTATCCAAAAAATTATGTTGAAAATATTAAATAAATTTATTGTAAGTAAATATAAACCCTTAATTAATGGAATAAAGAAAAAAATAATGAAAAACCTGTTCCGATGTAGCTGAAAATACGAAATTATTTCATGTTCCTAATTGGGAACACTGGCAGGTAAAAAGTTATATGAGAAGAAACTCTGGAGGCCATGAAAGAAGAGTTCAAGAAACATTCCAACAACGTAAAATCCCGAACTAGTTTTGACACAGTATACAACTGGCGCATGCATCAAAAGAAGTTCGATATTTGTTCAGAACAAACCTATAGTGGTTTTTTATGTCTTGAGAAAATACTTTCTTTTATACCTGTAAATCTAATTTCCTTAATTTTTTTGTTACATGATTTTAAGAATTTATATTAGGTACTAGCCAAACCCATGCACTTTGCTGCACTTGTTAGAAATAAATATTGACTTAAATCTAAATACAGTTTTGTTGTGCAAAATATTTACTGAAAATTATTGTAGGATATAAATAGAAAAATATTTTTGTAACTACTTAGTGAATAATAGCATTTTGTATTTCAGCCATTATTGCGTGAAAAGGTAACAAACATACAGACAGACAGACATACATACATACATACATACATACATACATACATACATACATACATACAAACAAACAAACAAAAATTTCAAAAAAGCTATTTTTGGACTCAGGATGGTTAGTTATACGTGATGGCACCAACTATTTATGAAAAAGCGAAAATTACCAGAAAAATGTTGGTTATAGATTTATTATTAGTATAGATTAGTTCTTTTATGATATGCAAAATGGATTGTGTGTTTGCAAAGACAAATGGCTTAATGGGTCCACTTCATTTTTTTTATCATGAACCTCGGGAATGGTGCCTTTCTATCAATGGATAAAAATTTAGCTTGAAAGCACTTTTACGTAGTAACTAGATGCAATCTATTCCTGTTCCACACACGATAGAAATTAAAGAAACTTAAAATGTTCACTAAACAAAGTAACACCACTTGTACTGGGGGCTAATAAGTTTCATTGCTGCAATCTTGAAGCAAGTAATTCAGCATCTTGTTTTGAAAGACTGAGATGGTGTAGGCCTACTAAATCATTCTTAAGAGCTAGAATTATCACTTTAAGGAGAGGATATTTCAGGACGTCGACTTTCACTTTCATATGGATCCGGCACAGGCAGGTCATCACTATATGGTACTAAAGCCGATGCCACTTTGGGATAAACAATTAAACATTTGGTTTTGCAGTAAATTCTGAAATTTGCATCAAGAAAATGTAGCAATTGGTCACATGATATGTAAGTTCTCGCCAATTCAATGGAACTGCAAACGACACAGCTCTCTTCTTTTCTCTCTGCCACTCGGATAAAATGACACAACAGCAACATATATTACCTTGGAAGCCAAAGTCTATCCTGATCACCTAGTGGGCAGCCAAGTAGTTTGGTAAGCTTTTGTGTTTTTTTTATTATTACTTTGGAGTGAATTTTTCCATAAATATAACAAATTATTTGTATGATTTATATGCCTGGAAATCCTAATTCGTCCGCATTTCCTCATATTGAAGTATTTATTCATTTTTGTTTCGTTTGGTCTCATGTTGCTGTGAGAAACGTATTGCCATGTGTATGATTGTTCATCCAGATATATCCTTCATTTTTTTAACTGTAAATAGCAGTGGACTTATCAAGTTATTAAATTTCATGGATGCAACTTACCATCAATTCTGTGAATGAACTTGTTTTAGTGAAATTTAATTTAAGAATTTTACCTGCAAACATGTTTGACTATTTGTATAGTAACAAGGAATTGTTACAGAAAATTAGGTCTAGTGATAAATATACATAAGTCGCAAAAGTGATATAAATTACGAAATTGGTACAAGGAGTTCGTTGGTGAGAGGAATGTGTCAGCATTTTCAGATTTCAGAATATGGCAACTCTAACTTTGGATGAATATCAAGTTAATATGCCTTGCAATTGCCCAATACGGGACCGGGCCACAAACATCTGATGTCAACCCACACAGTTATCCATCGTACCATAACATACTACCTTGTGCACAAGAATGATCAAAACTGAGACTATTTTAAAGGGCAGTATGCCTATAGGTTTCTGAGATACCCTACATAAGCATAAGAAAGCTATGGGATTCAAATTGATGGTTAGCTATAAAATTTAATTATCTTGTGTGTTTATAGAGCACCTGTAAGTGATTTAGAAAATGTATATCAAACTCATATTACAGCACTGAAAAAACTTAAGTAAAACCTCATAGGCCTATGTAATCTGTAGTTGTGGTGATGTAAACAAAGATTATCTCTCATTGTGTTACAATAGAAAGCCCTAAGAATGACAGGAGTGCATGAAAGATTTTCCAAAATTTAGAAATTTTGACCTTAGGCTTTCTTTGAATACAGTTTTTCCCTGATGTTTCATTTTAAAAAACAAGACACTTTTAATACGCACTAATCAAAACATTCATAATATAATACAAGACACAAATTAGATCTCCATTTAACCTCTCTTAGTCTCAGCTGTTATAAAATGTTCACTATTTATATATTACAGTCTTCAATACATTGCCTAATTATCTTAAAGTTTTGCTGTATCAAGAAAAAAAGTTTAGAACAGAATTAACAAAATTTCTCTATCTTCATTTCTACAAAATGATGAACTGTTTACGTTTTAAATACATACTATGTATTAATAATTATATATCAGATGTCCCAAAAGTAACAATTCATTTTCATGAAAACAGTAATATATTGTTTTCTTTTACATGTGTTCGAAGAAATGCTCTCTGTACAAGAAAGAATAGCCATTGTTTTCTGGAAACTTGATGGTAAAACATTCAGGGAGGTGTGTGAGCTGTACCATTGAAGATATGGAAATGAGCCACCAACAAGGACCAATGTCAGGCATCTGTGAAAAAATTCAGACGAACATGTGGCGTACTTAATGAGAAACGTTCTGAACAACAATCAACATCTGAAGACACAGTCCAGAACATTTGTGAGCCTGCGTGCTTCCATTAATCGGCTGAGCTGCGAGATGAACATTCCACGAATCAGTGTTTGGTGTACTCTTCGTTTTACTATGAAAAAGAAAGCATATCACATTCAAGTAAATGCATCATCTGGAGGAGAAAGATTATGCAGCCCATATGGAAGTGTGTGCTGACCTTTTGGAGGCCAAGGAAAATGAAAATGGTAACAGGTTCAAATTACCTTGATATGCTTCAGATTTTTCTGGAACCACAATTGGAGTCTGACAGAATTCTGAATACCATTGTGTTCCAGCAGAACTAGGCTCCTCCTCACTTCACTCTCATTGTTCGCGATTACCTTAACTGGTAGAAGTTCACGGCATATCTGGACTCTGAAGTCATCTCACCTTATCCTCTTAAGACTTCTTCACGTGGGGTTACATCAAATTCCTTGTGTACAGGTTAAAATTACAAGCCTGCATCAGCTGCGTGAAAAGATTGTGGAAGTAGTCAACATCACCTGACCAACTGCAGAGTGTGTTCACAGCTATGGAGAAATGGTGGCCTCTATACATTGACATGCAGGGTGGCCACGCTGAACTTCATTGATATATAATGCCTCATATGTGCCCTTGCTAGGTATGTATTATACACACAATTTATTATTTGAAACATGCTTTTCATGAAAATGAATCTTTACTTTTGGGACACTCTGTATTATATTTATCTGAATAATTTACTTGCTCACATCTCAAAGCTACAATGTGATGAAGGGTCTATTTAATACAATAAGGGTTATGTTTACTTTTTCATTTAATATTTATACATGCTTATTTTAGGATGTCAGTATTGCACTATCATCAACACAAATCCCACGTATGTCTGCAACAAATCCTGTCTCCACACTCCCAGATGAATGGGCATTAACTGTCTCTACAGTAAACAACAACAAGTTTATAATCTCATTCATACTTAAGAATATTGCTAGGCCTATTTATGATTACTATATTATAACATTCATAATGTACTGTATTTATTTCAGGCAGTCAGTTGGGTCAGAAGGGACTTCATAGGAAGGTTTGTAATGATAAAATTTCATTAGTAAAAAGTAATATGTGAGATATAATATGTGTATGTAATGTTTGGATATTAGTGAGTACATTTTTAAAATTGTGTGCATTGTGAAAATTAGGGCTATTTTTCTTTAATGGACATTTTAGTAGTATTAAGACATAATTATTAACATTTTCTTTCTAAACCATTATTTTAAAATAATTGATACATTTTTTTACTGCCTTAATGTCCGAATGGTCATTGCACACAAATGACGAAAACTTACTGCATCTTGTTCTATTTCTCAGATATAACTGCATCTCCCAAAGTGTGCTGATGGCTGTGGCTGAGGAGAATGCTCTTTGCTTTCTAAATTGTAAATTCTCCAGATTCTATTTTGTTAGACATGATTCTTGAAAAATAAACTACACAACATCACAAGCAGTCACCGGTGTAGCTCAGTCAGCTAAGGCACTTGCCTGCCAATCCGGAGTTGTGCTTGGGTTCAAATCCCCGCTTGGGTTGATTACCTGATTGTATTTTTTTCTTTGTTTTCCCCAACTGTAAGAGAAATGTCAGGTAATCTATGGTGAATCCTCGGCCTCATCTCGCCAAATATCATCTCACTATCACCAATTTCATCGACGCTAAATAATTTTGTAGTTGATACGTCGTTAAATAATCAAGTTAAAAAAAAAAAACCACAAGCTAAACTGGAAACATGGACTCAGTAATATAAATAGTTACTGAACTAATGCAATAATAATACTACAATGTGTCGCTAATAGGACGAATAGAAGGAATAGTGTACGCACTCAGCGAGTTTACACGGATCCGCCGCAACGCAGCGCTTCTATCATTAGGCTCCTGACTTGGAGGAAGTTCACAGTTCTTGTTACGCTAAACGTAGTCCTTTTTAAAAGCAAATTTCTACCATTTAACCTGTCTATTCGTAACTTTAGGAATACCTGCATAGTTCCTTATTCATAATTAATAGTCTTCTCTCAGTTAATACTATTATGAACATTCGTAACAGAAAGTACAATGGGATCTGAAACGCTATGAAAGCGATAAGTTCAGTATTTAACAAGTTGCGAATTCAGGGACAGAAAACTCTATAAAATGTTAAATAACACCAGAGTTGAAAGATATTTTATGTGCTTATAAATTAATTAAATTACTCACCATATGAATGATTAGTTGCCTGCTACCTTCAAGAGTTTGCGGGATGACTTGGCGAATTTACGAGCTTGTAATTTTTTTCGGATTTCCTTTGTCCTGAAGATGAATCGGCACTTTAAGTAGTGGTAAACCAATTTAGGAATAATATCCATGATGTGTTTGTTCTCTGCAACAACCTGCTCCCGAAGACTGGATCGTAAGAGCATCAATAGTGTCAAGACAGTCATAGAAGATATCACCTCACATTGCACTTGCTGAGCTAATCTTTTCTTTAATTTTAATTTCTGTTTGAAGAAGTACGTCGTACACAGCTTGGGAGGGATAGGTTAAAAAACTGACATTCCTACTGGATCCGTAGTCCTTGATTTGGGTGAGAGGTGCACAATGTTTTAGACACATTACTTTTCTGTCGCAGGGAATGGACACAGAGGGTACACGCAATAAACTTAGAGGAATGATTTACGACATAACCTGCCACATGATACACTAAACATCTGTCAATCAACACGGCAGGAGTGGTATTTACCAACTCGGGCACAGCACTTTCCCAGCCTTGACCATGCATTTCTTCACAAAGAACAATTTTTTCTTTTATACAAGTTTCTACAGACTTCTTAACTGCCTTGTTACGTAATTCCGCATTTCACGCTAACGTTCGCATTTGGTTCACAAAAGATGTGAGTAGTTTATCACTTTTCGGATCATAGTTTCCTGCAATGTTAAGGACCTGCTTTGCAGGGACATAAATACATTGTAATAACTGCATATGGAGGAAATCTATCGTCGAAGGATGGTCATCTGAACTGAGTGAACGTAAAAGTCCGAAGTGACGTTCCAAGGGGTCTTGGGTGAGTTTCCCTGTTAGGACATATTTGTATCCTTTGCTCCAGAGCCATTCACTCATTTCTAAGGTACTCTGCAAGGTTACTACTAGGACTCCATTGTTATACCAGAAGCAAATGTGTTGGTTGTAGTTCTGAGACATTGAAGAAAATCAGTAAGGAATTTGTGGTTAGAAGAGTCTTTGTAAAGAGCCTTAGCAGGAGTGTGTGAATTTAATGCGTAAGCAATGCAGTTTAAATGCTTTGTAAATTCTTCAGTGTTCTCACTGCCCTCGAAACCCAATGACCCTACTTCACGATAAAATTTGAGACCTTTGGCAACACTGTCATTGAAGAGTTGGAACGCAAGTCTGGCATTCATTCTCTGAAAGGACGAAGGATCTAAATGAGCTGTTGTCAACTTGGGACAAACCCTAAGACCAGCACATCCAGATAAATATTCCTCAAAAAGTCTCCTGTAAAAACTGAAATTGATGTTTTTCTCCTTGTAAGAGAGTTCGACTTTAACATGGAAATAATTTCTTACGCATTTCAATATGTGCACAAAATCTGAGAATGCCCATTTCTTCCTTTTTTCGTCGGACAGATTAGGAATATAGCATTGTGCTGAAAATTTTTTCCATTATTTCTAAAGATTTCCAGGCCTTTCTATTTGTTTGACTGCCATCACAAGTGAAACCGACTACTCTCGCCCCAACTGCTTCTAATTGTTGTATAACTTGAATAAGAATTTTAGCGAGAATATCACCTGGAGTAGCATTTCTGCTAGCGTAAATAGCAATTGGCTGAATCAGTCTTGCATAAATAGTAATGCATGATTTGCTAATTGTTTCTTTTGGACATCAGACGTGAGATCTCTGAAATCAACAAATACATCCACTCTAAGGGAATAATTATTAAATTGAATTTCTTCTCTGAATTTGACCTCATTGAATATTACCACTCCGCAACGTTTATTTTCATATATTTCATCATTTCGGTAAATTGGGGAAAATGTGAGGTACAACTCTTAGTTGTAATTTTCAATGCACTCGTGGTATTGTTGTCTTATGACGTTTTATATTAAAACAGTCTGATCGGTTATTTACCGAAAGCTGCCTATCTTTCCATGGAATCGCTCTGGCCCACTTTCCAAACTCATCTTTTTCTTTGGGAGATGAAAAGAAATGTCTTGTTACACTATTTCTACTGTATTCCGATCTATAAACTGGAACAAAACAGTACAGAATTTTTGTAATTATTTTGTAAACCACCACACAATATTCTTTTGTCACTGGTTAATTCAAAGTACAACAAATTCAAGACATCTACATAACTCTCAACAACAAAGCATATTAACAATCCCTAGCAACTTTCATCATTAAACGTGCGAGAAATATATTTTCGAGGTGTATGACTTCAGACACCAGATGGAGCCTAACGATCGAAGTGCCACTAGTTGTCAGGTCCGCCACCAACAATGGGAAAGCATAAAAGTGCGTATACACTTTTTCTTCTATTCGTCCTGCTAATAGGAAACAGTTACAACAATGCAACATTAATTTGAATACTAGAAATTGAGCAATACACAGTATAATAGTTATTTCAACCCAAACAACAAATGCATAGATGCTTCATAATAATTAAAATTGATGACCTGAAATATCAAGTGGGATGCATTTGAATCATAGTATAAACCCAGAAACAAAATTAGCATTGAGCATGCGCAGTATGTTATAACTGGAACTTGGAAAATTCAGGTGGCCCAAATTTTGTTTCTAGGTCTGTACATTTTGCAGTCAGTCTACATAACTTAAAATATTAATTTTTTTGCATGCTTGGATCAAATGGAGAATTTCAAACAATGTAATAAACTTTCAAACTTAGACAATTAAAAATATTACATTTTAGATAGTGTGACTTGGGTACAATGGTATGCGGAAGATTAACATTTTTTTCGTCTTTTCATAGAATTCTGCTGCAAGGTCATTGAAAATGACGGAGTATGAAGAAGAGGTGTTCCTCCTCAAAGCACGAAGCCCAGGTGAAATGTGATGAGGAGCTCCTTTAATTGCAGAAAATGAAATTGTTATTAGAAATATATTATTATTAAAGGCAAAGTTAAAAATTACTGGGGGCAAATGGAAAAACTAGAAACGTGGTTGTGGTGGTGGTAGCAGCAGTAGTGAAATGTTCTGAAGTTCTTGTCTACTTCATTTTCTTGTGAGCTTTGGTGCAGAGTAGTAAGTATGCCTTGTTCATTATCATATTCGTGTTGTTGCATGCTACACAGTGTGGTGAGTTGAACAGGTTTATTCAATGGAGATATTCTGCTGGAGAGGTGTAGTCAGTTTCTAAGCTGAATGAGGCAATTACATCAGATTGAGGACTGTTAGTATTATGGTTAGTATTATCCTAGCAGAGCTACAGTCAGAGAATAGAACATCTATGGAAAAATAATTTTATTGTTGTAGAGCTGTAAATATTGCCTGTAAACTACCATTAGAGAACAGTTACAGTGATGAAATTCTAGTGAAAATGGGGAAGATATAAGCTTTTCTGCCAACTGTAGTAGACTATATTTTTCTTTACATTGTAGTAAACTTTCTGTATATTATATCCTTCCTGATTCTTCAGATTTTGGTTTTGGCTTAAGTAACTGTTCCAGTAATTCTGACCTGAAAGCCTTCTTAGTTTTTCATGTAACGTTATTCTCTTTTTTTTTCAATATCACATTGTATTGGCCTATTGTTTGTAAGAGTTTGCATACCTAATACTGGAGTAGTTTTAATACACCCATGTGGTTATTCTTAGATCTTGGTTTTGGACTTTTTAAAAATTATTTATATAATTTTGTGGTACTGTAATTAAAATTTCAGAGCATAATGTAGAACTGGTTTCACGTAAGATTTGTATGTTGTATTTAGGGTAAGTATCTGGTAGCAGGATTTCACTGGGTTTACAGTGATTAAATTTTCTTTACAACTCTTCTACTGATTTATTAATTTCTTATGATAATTTTACCAGTAACTCGTCTGTCTTTTTGCATGACACTCCACCACAATTTGCATCACTTACAACCAATATGTATATATATATTTATACAATTTCATTTCCTTTGCAGTGAGGTTTGCCCATTCATGCACTGAAGAACTTCATTTGACCTTTCTCTCTTTGTCCTTTGAATGTACATTGTACTTGTATGAAACTTTGAAATAATTTAATGTTATGTTATATATTCCAGAATGCAAATAAAATTATTATACCTGCTTTTTTTGAAAGATGGGACATGACAGTTAAGCAGCCAAGCTTGGAATTCCAGTGCTATGTTGCCAATATGCTGTCAGCTGATGAAAGCCAGCAATTAACGTTAGATGACTGATGTTAAAACATTCATTGACAATTGATGCGAAGGTAAAGAAACAACACAAAAATCGACAGAGAATGAAAAACGAAACGTATCAATGCTAACACTGTGTGCACAATAAATGTCGCCAAGAGAGCTATTAAGCACTTGCCATGTGGGAACTGGTAACTTCGGCAATTCAACTGTTGTTACCATAGCAACAGGCGTACCACGCTCTGTGATATTCAGTTGTTTTTCCGATCGGAGCGCTACTGTCATGTCCCATCTTAAAAAAAAAAAAGTGTAAGCAAAGTTTTACCCTATAGACCTGTATGAGTTATAATTTCATGTAAAGTACGCAAACATTTAGAGAATACTATCCCTTTCTGTTGATGTATACTTTGGAAGTTCTTTCCCAGGATATGATGTGTATGTGTGTGTCATTTGTAGTGCTAGAAAAAACTATATATAGTAAATGATTAACATTACTTTCCAAATTTTCTTCAACCCAAGAATGTACAACTAGCGACCATATGGGACTGATGTAAACCTGTCCTTTTGAAAACTGTCCCATGTAGTTAATTTCCAGATCAAATTTATTTTTAAGTCGTGATCAGTTCTTAATTACACATGTACAGTTTTCATGTGATTGTGTAATACATGAAATATGTATTGTGTAAATGGTGACTATTTGGCGAACTCTTAGTTCAACAACCGATCATGAGAAGTGGTGAGTGATAATACCAGTACAATTATAGAATGGAACAAAATCAAGTCTAAAAAACTGCTAAGAGAAAAGTTTTAAATTATGAGTACATTATTATATAACTTTGGAAAATCGATAAGCTGAAAAATATTGCTTAATAATCAATCAATTTATAATTATATTAGTGCAGTCATAATACTTAGCAAAAATCAGTGAGCTAAAAAAATTGCTTGCTGAGGGAAGCATTTTCTGAAAAACGTATAATTAAAGTATATCAGCAAGATTATAAAACTTCGGAAAATCAGTCTAAAAAATTGCTAGAAAAGAGGATTTTAGCATTGTACCAAAAATCAATACCCAAGTATGGAATTGCCGATAATAAATTTGTAATTACTGTTGCTCCTCAAAATGATATTTTAAAATGTATAGGTCTAATTATATCAGAACAATTATAAAATTCAGAAAAATCAGGATGCTAAAAAAATGCTTAATAAGATGAAAACTTTCCATTATTAAATTTTCATCACCACATAATATATATGCCTAATTATATCAGAATTATAAAAGAAAAAAAAAATTAAAATTAAAAAAATGCATAACAGGAGAAAAATATTAAGAAAAACTTTCCGATATTAAATTTTCATCACTACATAAGGTATAGGCCTAATTATTTCAGAACAATTATAAAACTTAGGAAAAACAGAACTATGCTAAAAAAATGCTTAAAGGAGCAGTCCGCGATAAAATTAAGTTGGCTTAAATCAAACACGTTTTTCAATCTAAGTAGAATGTAATTTGCCGCATGTCAATGCGAGGCATGGTTCTTGAGTTACTGACTCCGCACAAAAACTTATGATGTCACAGCCACTGAACTGGTGTGATTGCGTAGTAGACCAAGAACATCGGCGAGTGCAGCACAGCGCTGTGTATTAAAATAAATAATCTTCTCTCGCCGTAGTAAACGTGAACAGAATTTCGGAGTTATGATTGTGTGAAGTCATGTTTTGCTTTTCATTTAATCATAAAACCAGCACAAACCAATGTTGTGGTTTTATGTAGACGTATTTTCTTTTATATGAACGATTTTGAACTACAGTAGACTAAACAGAAGAAATTGTATCGTAATACAGTTTAAAATGCAGTGGTGTTGTGATTTTTCGTGTTCAGAGGGAACAACAAAAACAGAACATGAAGAAGGGGTATCATTTCATGTATTTCCGAACAGAGTAATGTTACTGCAAAGATTTAAAACATGGGTGAAGAAAATCAACAGAAAAGGTTTTACACTATCGAAAACTACTGTTGTGTGTTCCAGTAATTTCCGTGAAACTGATTTTGAAGAATCGTCTTTACTAAAAAGACGTTTAATGAAAGACAATAGAACTCCTATGAGAATTAAGAAAACTTCTGTCCCTTTCCTATTTTTGAAAGGAGTATCTCCCCAAGACAATTCTGATCTACGCGCTCCTCTGCTTATAAATGAAAGAAGGTGTCGAAGAAGCAATAGCAAGTTGCAATGATGCACCTATAGCTGAAAATATTGACGTGTGTGTAGTTCTTGATGAGGCTGAAAATTCACAGGAACCTAATATAAACAAAGCTGTGCAGTGAAAGATAGGGTGCGAGACGCTAAGAAATGTGTGTAGTGAATCAGATGTGGGGGAGCAGAAACTGAGACATATTTTCAAATGGAAGAAGAAACTTCAAATTCTAATTCATCAGGTTCCGAGGACGCTGCACATGAAACAGAAAGTAAATAGGAAGTCAAAAAGTTTTTTTTCTCCAGGTCAGCGTTACAAATTTTGTTTTTCTTCTGTAATATTTGTCATTCCTCTTTTACAAATATTTGGTAGAAACAATAGGACCATTGCTGAAAGTTAATGCAGTGTGCCAGAATGCCCGTAATTGGGAGTGGAAGTCCGAACAGAGGTGAAGCATAGCAGTGAGTTCTGCGTTATACTTCTGCGATATAGGCTAAGATACAAATTGTTTGGAAAATTTTCAATAACTTTACAACTATGTTTCATCAGCAAGACAACATTTTATAAAATAATTTCAAAATTCGTAGAACCAACAGTCAGATGTACTTATTTTCAGATTCATGAACAACTTATCAATTCCCTAAAAAATAAAAACGTGCGAATCGCGGTGATGGCCAATTTGACTCACCTAGTTACAGTGCAAAATATGTGACTTACAGTGTAATGGACCTCGATTCAGATAAGATTATAGACTTCGTAGTTCTGCAAAAAGGTCTAATTGTAGGCGAAGCAGCATGCGAAAAAGTTCTAGATCGCCTAAAAGAAAAAATGAACATTACCCTCTTTCTATCGGACCACCATAGAGGAATTAGGAAATTGATAAGGACCAAATATGAATGGATGGGCTATCAATTTGACATTTGGCACATGGCAAAAAGCTTAAAGCCGCCGCACAAATGTGGAAAGAGAGCATCATAAATCACCTATGTGGTTTCGTGCTACATGTGAAGGTGATTCTGACGACTTAGAAGACAGATTCATTTCTGTATTAAATCATGTTTGTAATATACACGAATTGGGAGAAACAGAGACATAATAAAAAATGTGCACACATTCACCCATACAATAGTGAGAGGGAATGGATCGAACCTGGATCCAGCAATTACAATGCTCTGAAAAAAGTTGTATGTAACCCTGCCCTTTTGAAAGACCTAAATCAGACTAATCAATTTTGTCACACCAGCAAATTTGAATCATACCATAACGAGAGATTACTTTTCACTCCTAAGAGAAAACACTTTCCATATGGTGGAATGGTAACAAGAACTATGATTGCGATAATGGACCATAATTACAACGTGAAAAGAGATGTAACTGGCTCCAGACTCCAGTACTCTAAAGCCACTAAATGATGGGTGGAAGACAAAACATACAGCTGGAAGAAAAATGCGTGGAGAGAAGCTACTATACAGAAAATGTCTTGGAAGTAGTTCTGGTTATCAACTGCCGCAATTCGATGATCCACATGTTTTAGAGGTTCCCCCAAACATAGCTTCGTGCCTAAATCGTGTGACTCAACAACTATGACGCAATAGAATAATATAAACCATGTACTAATTTATTGTTGACGTGAGATAAACACGTATTTGCTGTCCATTCATAACGAATATTTCACGTCTCACATACATTCACTCACTCAGTGAAGGCGTTGAATTAGGTTATAATGGATCGACAAATTAAACCTTTTCAGTTTGAACACTTACCAGACCCAAGTTGTTCTAATCACTATGTGTACGAAATTCAAAATGGGTAAGTTATTATTATTATTAATATTATTATTATTATTATTACTATTATTACTATTATTATTATTATTATTATTATTACAGTATATGCATGTGATAGGTCCTAAGTGTGTTAATAATAACTGACTGTAACGTATGAATATATATTTACTCGTTCTACGCTGTATGTCAAACAGAACTACAACGCAGTCTTAAGAAGCGATCAGTGGTTATGACATCAGAGCTTGCAGTAAGACCTTTAATATTTCGCGAACTAAAAGGCGTAGAGCGATGCGACAAACGCCGTTAATCCAAGGATTACTTTGGTAAACATCCTATAATATAATCGAAATATGGAATTTTATCGCGGACTGCCCCTTTAATAAGAGGGAAATATTAAGGAAAACCTTCCAATATTCAATTTTCATCACTACATCTAGTGTAATAATGGATTGCAGTTAGAAATTGCGTCTTAATTGCAATTGATAACCTGTGGTCATCTTCGTTTTCATATAGGTTAGGATGCAGCAACACTATCAATGAATCTGATAAGTTTCTAAAATTGACGTCAAATGTTCTAATTATATCTAATTTTGTAAGGTATGTTTTCCTCAATCTCATTTCACGAATTTGACTAACAAAAGCCACGTTATAAACTTCACAGAGAGCCATTTTGCAGTTTGCTTTTTAAACTACCCTACCGGCAGAGGCTAAAATTTAGCTGGCCAAACATCAGTTTATAAATACGAAAAACGTTAGTTCACTGTTTATCCACCGGAAGCAGCTAGTTAGCCCGCTCTAAGAATGTCTATGAATACAGCCCACAGTGTTTAAAAAATAACGAGTAATTGGAATTAAAATTGAATGAGGGGATTTTGGGCTTGGATCAGACATGTCAAACCTCTTATTAAGAAAGGAATATTTTTATAGAAGAAAGAATTTTTTTTTTTTTTGCGATAATAATTGTCCCAGTTATGACATTGAGAACATTTTTAAATGGTACCCTATAGCTTTTTAATATAAGCTGAAAGAGTATTTATAGTATTTCATTTGTTTTGTACAGAAGCACTATGATTATGATTATTATGGTAACAATATTTTATTGTTGATGTATTGTTAGTCCCTGTTTTATGAATATTGATGAAATCAACAAAAACAAGATATTCTTAATAGAAAATGATCTTTTTATGTCTGACATGTCCGTGTTCCCTGAATTTAGTTTTTATTCTGTTCACAGTTGACAAAGAGAAATAGGTGACCGATTTGGATGAGTGTTGTTAAAAAGTGCATGTATCTTTTGCTGTATATATACAGGGCCGACAGGATTCATGGGCCCCTGTGCAATATTGTGCTCGGGCTCCGTTGAAAAAAAAAAGTTAAAAAATGACAAGTTACCAATTATTCTGACCATAATAATTATTTTCAAAATAAATAAAAGATAACCCCATACACAGATACAAATCTAAAAATATATACTTTTGTTACAATGAAATCTTTTAGCAAAACTTCACATTAGCACAATATATTATATTCATCATGCTTCTTTTTCAGTAGGCCTACATAGTATGTTTCGTGACTAAACATTCGTCTTTTCGTTGTCGTTTCGTTTTCATAAAACATTAGTCTTAAACAGCTGTAATTTCTGACTTGCAGGCCAACATCAACTAACAATTCTCCTTGACTTCATTGATGCAAAATCATCAATTATATCATCAAAATTTAAAGACCTAGCAAGATCGCTCTCCAGACTAGGGAGGCCAACATTACTCAGTCTCTCTTGACACATTGTTACTCTGAATACATTTCTATTTCCTTCATTTTGTTTGAAGTTGGTGTGAAATTGAGCGTTGCTAGTGAAGGTGCAGAAAATAAACCAATCTCAAGCCTGTCTGTTCAGGTTGTCAAAAATGAAGACAGTTCATGCTTAGAAGTGAATACTGATGGTTGTGGCTGTTTAGAAAAAAAATCTGATAACAGTAGTATTGAATCAGAACAAGCAAACAATAGTAAAAATGATAATGTTAATATGTGCAAGTGAAACAAATTTACACACACCAGTTCCTAACTCTGAGTCATGGCAAGTAACTTGCAACTTTGGAAAACTAAAAAGTGGCAGACAAATTGTAAGCGTCATTGAATATGTTGTTTGAAAAACTACCCGCAACCTGCCTAATAATCTTCTAAGTGACAGAACAAGAGCCTTTCCAGTATTATTTTCAGAACTCAAGAATGGAAATGTGTTCCCAGAGACTGGCTAGTGTGGAGTGAAACAAATCAGTCACTGTACTATTTTCCCTGATTTCTTTCACTCCACACTAACCAGTCTCTGGGAACACATTCTCCATTCTTGAGTTTTCAAAATACTGTACCAGTAATACTGTTTTTGGAAAGGCTCTTGTTTTCGAATAACACATTCAATGACACAATTTTGTCTGCTACTTTTTAGTTTTCCAAGGTCTCTCAATTTCACACCAACTTCAAAGAAAGTTCTACTCCCTTTCTTAATATGTTACAATTTTTTCTGTCTCTCTTTGCGCTTCTCAGCTCCTGACTTATGCTTCTACTTGTCCACTGTCCACAAGTAACACTAATGAACAGAATTTACTAGAAAAACGACAACGAAAAGACGAAAGTTTCGTCACGAAACATACTATGTAGGCCCTACTGAAAAGGAAACATGATCCTGCGGCTTGGATTTGGTAAGTCCACTAGCATATTGCGGTGGGCTGTCAGGGGCTGGTAATTAAGAAGACAAGCCAATTGAACGTGTTCAGTACAAGCGACGGGAATATATTTCAGGCAAATCCCAGAGGCCTCAAGTGTCATGTCGATGATTGTTAGCATGGGAAACCGATATTCTATTATATAAAAGTTAAACATTTACATAATGAAGTGGTAATTTGTATTAATTCTACTATTGTTGGTTAATATGTCAGATTCATGTAACAAATGTTCTTACAAAATTTTATAGTACCGGTATGTATCTGTGAATAATTATTCGTGATAATAAAAGTAATCAGACTCACTTAATCTGACGGGCTCTTACTGCTCACGGGCCCATATGCACTTGGTCCCTTTGCCCCCCCTTCTCGGCAGCCCTGAATATATCTTCTGACACTAAATCCTATCTTCATCAGAATCTCAATTCTCTCATTTTCTGTTAAGAATATCTTGTTTTATGTTGATTTCATAAAAAAAAAAAAAAACTTCTTTCATAATACAGGGACTAACAAAATATACCAAAAATAAAATTGTTACCACAGTAACCACAACCATAGTGCTTCTGTACAAAATAAATGAAACATCGCATAAAAAATATGCCCTTTTAGATGATATTAAAAAAACTATGTGATGTAATTTAAAAAATGTTCTCGATGATGTCATAACTCACACTATAGTCTCAAAAATATTTTATTTCCATAAAAAAAGTACCTTTCTAAATACAAGGTTTGACGTGTCCAAGCTTTTTGTCCAAAATCCCCTCATTCAATTTTAATTGCAAATATGGTGAAAAATGCTGTATATACACAGAAAGCATTACAAAATATGACTCAGTGATGTGATAAAAAAAGAAGTCACACATAAATTAATCAACATGTAATATGTTACATTTTTTATTTTCTTAAACAAGTATTAGTTAAGATTGCTATTTCAAAACTGTTGTATTAAATCAAAATTTCATATGTAATAAAGAAACAGGATCACAATTGCATAAAGTACTAAAATAGTTCCAGCTGAAGTAAAGTACAGTGTAACAAGTTCCATACTCAACGAATATGAAATTATTTAATAACTTAGAAAATGAAACACTTATTAGAAACAATTACAAATGGATGTTGAGTTGTCCAAGACTAATTTCATGAAATAATAAAAAAATTGCACTCTGTGTAGCATGAAACTATCGTCGAAATTTTACATCCTGTGCAAGAAGTGCACTTACTACTGGAAGTGCTGAAACAAGTTGAACATGAGTATCTTTTTGCATACTTATAGTGGAAACAGCAGACTTCATAAGCAATACAACGGTTTGTTATTACTTGGCACCAATTCTGCCTTTAAAAATTACACCCGAATGGCAAACAACATACAAAGCCTACAAATTATGCTCGGTAAAGTTTAATGCCATGTTAAAAACGCGATCTGCTAGATCACTTATGTAATTTGACAGAAGCCACTCATGTGCTTAACCAAATTGCTATACCTCTTGTTTGTGTTAAGCAAAACTTTATAAAATAATTAAAATAATATACCGAAGTCGGGCTTAACAGGAACAAGAATTATAGTAATACCTGTACACACGTTTTATAGTCATGCTGAAAATCAATCAGAATTATAGCATGTTTCTTAAGCTTGTAGTGAGTTCAAACCTTTTGCCACTTATGATGTTTAATTTCCAACATGGGGGAAGTTAGCAAAGGATATTTAAGTAAATTCAATGTACGACTTCACTGCTCTGATTTTTCACTGCCACCGTGTTTTTCTGTATAAGTTACATTTACACACTGGGTACTAAACTGATCAGTATTCTTCTTCCTCATTTGGTGGTGGTGGAACATCTCCATCGACCTCTTCAGGTGGTGCAAATCCATCCTGAAATAGGAAAAAACAAAATCATTTTTTTCTGGCCCTTCATTATAATTCAGTCTCAGTTAAGTGTTATTACAAATGAATATGAAATTTATTTACACTGACATGTTAGCTATGAAAGCACCTTCTTCACATAAATTTATTACAAATAGAAATAATAACACACAAACGAAACACAATCCTCACATCAGAAATTAAAATATGTACAATTAGAAACCAGAATATAATCAATCTTCTTAATGTATCCAGCTGTTTGCTGACAACATAAAGTCCACTATAGTCTATTCAGTTGTTGTTTTTCACGAGAAATGAGGGGTATTTTGATTGGTGTTCATTATAGATGCCTGTTGCTAGTAGCCAGAGTTGGGGTGTAGTCAATATATACTGCAGGGCTGTGTCTTCTGCAACTGGTACTAATGATTTTAAATTTACTTCTTTTGTGGTTTATCGATGGACAGTATAGAAGAATTGTGTTCCAGATCTTCATCATGATTATTACACCACAGACAAGTAGGATGATCAAATGTGAAATCGGTGTAGGTATAATTGTGTGACAATGTGACCTGTTCTGGCTCTTGTTAAAAATGTTTGAACATGTCTGGGCAAGTTTTGTACATATTCAGGTCATTTGGTTTCTTTTGTACAGACTGTAAATTTTTTCATTTGTCAGAAGAGAGCCAATTGTTCATCCATAGATTTATAAAATGAGACTTTACTGAAGCAAAAGCACTGGATAGAGATATCACTTGAAGAGGTCTTATTGCAAATATGTTGCCTGTTTCGCAATATTATCAACTTTCTCGTTTCCAGGTATACCACAATGACTAGGTATCCATTGAAATGTTATTTCATTTTGGAGTTTTTTTAGTTTACTTAGTTGTTTCTGAATTGGAATAATTCTATGTGCGTATAGGTTCAGTACATATTTAATTATATTAAATATAGCCCCTTTGGAGTTGGTAAGTATGCAAATAGATTTTTCAGAAATTTGAGTAACACACTGAAGAGCAGCATCAATAGCTAGCAATTCATGTCAAGACTGGAGGAGAATGAATATGGTATGAAATAACTTTCTTGGTATTTTGGAATATAATACCCTGCTCTTGATGTCCCATTATTAGGATCCATCTGTATAAATTTGAAGATGATCCTTATATGTGCTGCAGAGTAGTTCCATGGCATCTAACTTAAGAATGTACGGAGGATCATTTTTGGAATGATTTCCTGGAATTTGTATGCTATGTTCTGGCATTACCCACTTTCATGGAGGAATTTCATTCACAACTGCAGTTTTAGCAATGAGTGTGTCTGTGATATAGACTGATATTTCTTCTTTGTTTATTTTATAGAAATTACACAGGATATTATCTGACAGTTGGAAGAACATCTTAGATCTGGATGAGGCTTGCAATTTTAAATGTATCTTTAGATCCTTTTGTAATACATAGTGTCTGATTGGTTGAATATTACATTCAATTTCTAGGGCACAGTTGATGTGGTTTTTGGTACTCCTAGGCATAATCTTAAGGCTGAGTTTGAAGAACAGAAATTTTTTGTAGATGAGTTGCTGATGCTCCTCCCCATATTTCACATTCATAGGTCAATTTTGATTGTATATAAGCATTATAAAACAGACGCATTGTCGTGATATCTGATCCCCATTCCTTATTAGCTATGATCTTCAAGAGATTTAATCGTAGTAGCCACTGCAAAGCAACATTGGTTAAATGTGTTTTCCATAAAAGTTTTTCATCAAAAATTAATCCTAGAATCTTAGGAGTTGGATTGTACTGAATTTCTTGATTATTCAAATAAATGTGAGGTCTATAGTTTTTTAAGCTATATCTTCTTATGAAGACAGTACAGTATTCAGTTTTTGATTGTGAGATAGATGGATTGCATTTGGATGCCTGATATTATTTACAGCTGTTTGCATAACTCTTAATGATTCATTTGGATCGTTGTTTGTAGTCCATATTGTAACATCATCTGCATAGATACTTATTTTTACTTCAGCTGGAACAACATCAGGTAAGTCATGTAACATTATATTAAATAAATTTGAGCTTAAAACAGAATCTTGAGGTATACCACCTGTAATTTTTTTGGATAAAGATAAATGATTATTTACTCATGTCTGAATTCTTCTTCCATTAAGAAAAGAATGTAGAAATCTTAGCATTCTGCCTTTGATACCAAGTTTCATAGATTGTAATAAAATGGATCTGTATGGAGTATTATCAAAAGCAGCTTCAAAGTCTATCATTACAGCTAATGTGGTCTTCTTTTCTGTGAAACCTTTATAAATTTCTTGAGCAAAATATCATAGAGCTTCAGTTGTGTCACATGATGGTCTAAAGCCAAACTGATATGGGCTTAAAAGATTGAAAGTTTCAAGTCTCCAGGTTAATCTTCTGTGAACAATGTGTTTCAGTAATTTAGAAATGCAGGATGTTAAAGATATCAGTCTATATGATTTAGGGTCCAATTTGTCTTTAACTGGTTTGAGAATTGGAATTACAATTGCATTTTTCCAAGTTTTAGGATAAAAGCCTGTTTAACAAATATTATTGAAGAGATGGAGAATTTCTTACTTAATTTTATCAGAGGAATTTAATAACACGCTGTTATGGATTTCATCCTCTCCTGTAGCAGAATTGTGTAGCTCTGATATTGCCAAGTAAGTGGTAAGAGCATTGTCTGTTATATCATTATGATAAAAAGAATGAGTTGAAAATTACTTGTAAGATATTGTTCTTCTTTGTTCATATATTTAGGCCATGATGAATTATTAGTCAGCCTTTGGGCATAGTGTGAATTTAAGAGTTCTGTCTTTTTAGCACATTCTGTTATTATTGTTTGTTTACTATCTTTAAGGTGAGTGATGTGTTCATAACTCTTGCCTTCTATGGCTTTAAATCTTTTCCATACAGTTGTAGGCGGAATATTTGGGTTTAAGAACCTAACAAATTACTGCCAGCTTGTTCTTTTGGCTTCAAGAATACTTCTTCTGAGATTTGCCCTTGCTTTATTATATTTTATTTTGTCATCAACTGTCCTCATTTTCATCCATTGTCGCAGAGCAGATTGCTGTTGTTTTCTCATGTAAGTTAAATCATTATTCCACTAGATGTTCATAGGTCTACAAGATTGTTGTTTGATAGTGGGAATAGACTGTTTTGCTGCAGTTATGATGGATAATATCAGTAATTTCTCAAGTTCTGGAATCAATTGTTTTTTGAGACAATGCTGTTTCATCATTAAAATTGTTAAATCTTGTAGTTTCATTATTGAACTTACACCAGTTTGCGGACTTTATTTTCCAGAATATAATGCCAAGGAAGAATAGCTATTCAATCTTGAATTGCAATGTCATTATCAGAGACCAGATTTTTAGGTTTATAAAATCATTTTCATTTTTTTTTTTTTTTTTAACAATTTTGCTACCAACAATGTCCACAGTCGATGAAGTTTGACTTTCACTGCATATCCTATTTAGCATCATGTTGAAAGACTGCAGAACCTAGAAAATTGCTGGGGCTAGGTGTGGGAATGAACATATTAACAAGTGAAACAAGTTTCCTTCAGATTTTTATGTCCAACCTATATAAGGGATCGCAAAAATTATCCAAATTGTTGAAAATTCATGTATACAGTAAAGACTGGTTCACAATAAACCGGAAACAGAAACGAGAACGGAAATACAGTAAAGTCCTGGTAATTCGAGTTAATTGGGGCTGAGGCTACCTCGAAAAAAATTAAGGCTCGGATTATACAGAAACATTACTAAATCAAAAGGTAAATCAAAAATAAATATTTAATGAGCACAATAAAGCTTAAACAATACAGTACATACCTGTGCTAGATATGGGCTAACATTTCCAAGTTTCAAAAACACAAGTTACAGTTTAAAGAAATTGTCCAGAGCCCTTTGTTTTAAAATAGATCCTCGTTTTTTTAGCAGCAATGTCACACTATCTTCTAAGAAGCATGGTGTCAGTTTGAGTAGCTTCTGCTTGCTGAGCAACATAATGCAATGCCACATCTAGCGCTGCCAAACCCTCGATGTGAGTGATCACTGGTAGAATTTCTTCAGGCAATTCCTCGTCACTACTGTCTTCAGTGGGTTCACTTGTCATTTCAATAACTGCAACAACAGTCACATCAAACTGTTCATCACTGTCCATCCATTCTGAAACCTCACTCTCATTCACGTTTTCACATAAAACAAGCTTCTTCATCAGTTCTGCCAAAGGTAGATCATCTTCATCTGTATTGTTGGTATCCATTTCATCCTGTAAAATCTTTTTCCGAGTCTTTTTTAGTGTGTCCGCCTTTATTTCAGACCATGAATCGGCTATCCAGTAAACTACGTCTTTTATCGTAGTTTTTTTTTTTTTTTTTTTTTGTAGAAATTCCTTGATGGTTCCTTCATCTTCTGCTGTTTGTAGAAGCGTCTGAAGCAAATAACGACGATACTTTATTTTCAAGCATTGTAAAATGCCTTGGTCCATGAGCTGTATTAAACTCGTAACGTTTGGGGGTAAGAACAATGCACAAATACCGTCACATTGTAATTCTTCCCCACCAGAGTATGATCCAGCATTGTCAAGTGTTAAGATTGCTTTGAAAGGCAAGCACTTTTTCTTTAGGTATTTTTTGGTCTCTGGAACAAAATCTTCAAAAAAACCAAATCTTAAAAATATTTTCGTACATCCAAGCGGATTTCTGGTGGACATATGTAACAGGCAGTGCAGACGCAACGATATTTTTTAAAGCTCTAGGCTTAGCAGACTTGCCTATTACCCAGGGGCGTATTTTGCGGACTACCGGGGCTACCGCCTACAAAAGAAAAAGTTTATAATATAACGTAATGTAATAATTTTGTATTACCATATTAGTTTTACCACAGTAATTAAAATTAAAGTAATTGTTAGATTTATATGTGCTCTCTGCTCTCGAAAAGAAACAAGTTGTCAAGGCGGCATCACTGGAGAAACCGCTTGCTACGTGAGGTAGCCTGTGACCGTACCGCGCATGCTGTCCGGTCGCACAACTGCCCATCTTCCCGCTCCCTTCTGTTTCCATCATGCAGTGTAAGGCCGGGTGAGTTGCCGCTCTCATGATCGGTTTCTTCGCAGGCGCGAAGCAACAATACGCTTAGCACGCTAGCTCATGAATGTAATTGTGTTCTTGCAGTGCAGTATTTTAAATTTGTGATTTGTTCGAGTGTCTAAGAGTTATATTAATTGTGAATTATTAAGTTTTTAATTTCCCAATTAAGTGATATTGTGAAAAATATGGCAGAACAAGTTTCTGGAGAGGTTTGTGTTGAAAATGACTGTGTAATAGAAGGTTTATTAAAAGTGCCTTTTAACCGTCGTACATACAACGAGGAAGTTGAAATTGTGAAAATGGAAAGACCAACTCCTGAGTTAAATTTGTCCATGGACGTAAAAGAAAAACAGCGTGAGTACACACGCCATTTCACTTCAACATCATATGGTAAGTGGAATTGGTTGTGTGGTAGTTCTAAACTGTCTAAACTATTTTGCTGGCCATGTTTGTTATTTAGCCGCGAAACTAATGTGTGGTCAAAAGAGGGTTTTCTAATATCAACTCCCTTCGAACGGCAGTCCTAAAACACGACAAATCAAAAGCTCATATTTGTAGTAGCATGAACTTCGCAAACTTCGGGAAGACAAGAATTGATTTACAGCTAGATAAGCAAAAAGCTCTACATATCAACCAACACAATGCTCCTGTGGAAAAAAAATCGGGAGATTTTACTGCATCTTATTAACGCAGTCTGCTTTCTAGGAAAACAAGAATTGGCTTTTCGGGGTCATAATGAGAGTGTGGAATCAGACAATAGAGGAAATTATATTGAATATTTAAGTTCCTTAAGTGAATTTGACCATTTACTGGCCAATCATCTTGAGAGTTCAACAGTATTTCGTGGTACTTCTCCCGCAATTCATAATGACTTAATATTTGCTATAAGTGGGGTTATGATAAAGAACATAAAATCTGAAATAGAAGAAGCACCTCTTGCGGCCATTGTTGTTGATGAAACAAGTGACTGCTCTAATCAGAGTCAATTGTCCACTGTTTTAAGATACGTCGATAGTACTGCCAATGTTCAAGAACGGGTTATAGGATTCACAAATGTCAGTTCGGGCAAAACTGCTGCTGCTTGGTTTCAGCATGTGGAAGGTGTTATAGCAGAATACAATGTCGGCAATAAGTTAATTGCACAGACATATGATGGTGCTTCAGTTATGGCGGGAAATATTAATGGCTTAAAAACAAAAGTTCAAGGAAAGTATCCTCAAGCACTATTTGTCCATTGTTACATCCATGTTCTCAATTTAGTTTTGCAACAAACTACTTCATCCATTCCAGAATGCCGCATTTTTTTTCAAAACACTGTTGGGTTTGGCTGCATTTTTCTCATCATCTCCTAAAAGATCAGAAAAACTCAAGAATTTATGAAAAAGAAACTCCCAAAAGTAGCACCAACTACATGCAATTTTACATCTCGGCTTGTAAATACAGTAAAGTAATACAGAGAACAACTGACTGCTTTCTTTGAAAATATCATTTGTAATGACTCTGAAGAAAACTGGGTTGATGATGTAATTGTGCAGGCTCAAGGATATTTGTATTTTTTTCACACAGTTTCAGAATATATTTCTTCTTGAAGTCAATGCTAGAGTGTTCGCACATACAGATGTGCTCTACAATATTCTTCAGACAAAAAGTCTAGACATAGCATACTGCTTGCAAGAGGTATCAAAGTTAAAAAATACTATATTCCAGTTCAGACGTAGTGTGTTTCCGTCCATATGGAGTAATATGGAAAATGAAAATTCTTCAGCCAATACAATGGAACCACCATTAAAGCGAAGAAAAGGAGATGATGAATTGAAATACAGGCAGCTGTACTACAGCATACTAGTTCGTATGCACATGGAAATTACCGACAGATTTTCTGATTATAGAAAGCTTCAGTTCACATATCTTCTAGATTCTCAAAAATGTTCTGCTTATAGAGAAAACTTCCCGAATGAGGCACTAAACAAATTATTTCAGTCCTATAACAGTCACTTTGATCAAGTACGTTTGAAAAATGAATTAAGTGTAATATATTCAGCAGAGGTCTTTGATTTTTCGAACAAACCTATCCATGAAATATTATCTGCCATATATGAAAACTAGCTGAACCAAGTTATTCCTGAAGTCCTTAAATTGGCAACATTAATTGTGACAATACCAGCTACGTCAGCATCAGTAGAAAGAACATTTTCTGCGTTGAAGAGAATAAAATCCTACTGTAGATCAACTCATACATAAGAACGTTTATCCGGCTTGGCACTGATGTCCATTGAAAAGTCATTTCTACAGAAACTTCGCAAGCGGCCCAACTGTAATTTCAATGACGAAGTCATCAAAGTATTTTCGTCCCAATCAAGACATCTGGAATTCATATATAAATAGGTAAGGAATTTTATTATAGGGACTTTAAAATATATTTTGTGTAATAATAGGGTCAGTGGTAGCCCAGGCCCTTAAACCAGTATACGCCACTGCTATTACCAATAGCTTCAGTTAATGGTCTCTACTTGCATTCGATGCAGCAAGAACTGTCAACCTCTCTTGAGATTTCTTGTAGCCTTTTCTTCTCTTGAGGCTAGAGTTTTAGATGGAAGCATTTTATAATTTCGTCCTGTTTCATCACAATTACCAGTATACAGTTGATCAGGAGTAAGGATTTCTTCCTGTATATTTTTTTTAAATCTCTCGGTATACAGTTGATCAGGAGTAAGGATTTCTTCCTGTATAATTTTTTTAAATCTCTCGGTATACAGTTGATCAGGAGTAAGGATTTCTTCCTGTATAATTTTTTTCAATCTCTCACAAAATTGTGTAACAGTCTGAGAATCCGCAGAAAGTTTCTCACAGCAAATTTCAAGCCGCCTTATGCCGTATCACTTCTTCCACCTATCAACCATCCTGAACTTGCAGTAAAATCGTCCTCACCTTTTTTTTTTTTTAACTCATTCCTAAAAAAATAACGCTTTTTCTTGCAGAATAGGCCCTGAAATTGGATTTCCTTTTTGTCTTTGTTGAGTAAATAATATGAACAAAGCTTCACTCGTTTTTTCGTACTCAGATTTTCTTCATTGACTTCTGTTCAAACGACGAAATACCCGAGCACTTGTTAGATGAAAACTTCTCAATTTTGTCTCCATTTCTATGCCAATCTCCAACTGTCATTTCATCGATTCCATACTCAGCAGCAAGTTTTTTTAATATTTCTCCTTTGTGTAGTCTTTTCAAAGCCTCCAGTTTTACATTCAACGGCACAAATTTTCTCTTACTCCTGCCACTCATTGTAATGTACACAATTAAAACATTAAGAAACACACAGTTACTGTAAAACACTTTAGAAGTAACGTACAGGTGCGCTCACTACAGTACCATCTACAACAATGATTTGCCTGTTACTGCTTTAAAATGTGTATTTTTACTTAAGTGTATTTTAGTGACCACTATCACTAGGTAGGGATTACTATACTGTAACAATATTTTTCTGAAAGGATGGTATGCACTGTACAACTAACTGATTGACGCACAATCCCAATTATTAGTGAAGTGACAACAAAGAAACAGCAAACGGGCTCCTCGAAACCTAACGGTACCTGTCAATCTGTAATAGAAATGCATTAGCAGTCCGAGGCCAGGTTATTTCTGTGCATTATGAACGAAAACCCTAAGTGGGACAGTTTTACCTGTATTGTATTGGAAAATTGAAAGAAAGTTCAAAATGTAACACATTCGGAAGTGTGAAAAACATACATGCCGACAACATATAAAAACAGAATTTTACTCTAGTTTTCTAGATTTTAATTTTCTTAAAACCATCTCGAATTACATGGAACCACGAAATACCGGGACTCGAATTATTGGGGTTCTACTGTATTGTTAAAATAAATGTATTTAAACATTATTTCCGTTCTCACTGTCATTTCCATTCCCAGTTTATTGTGCACCAGTCTTAAACAGGGTTAAGGTGAAATGAAAATATTAACACAAATGTGCAATCACAACACTCCTCTTTTGAACAATTGAACTATTTATACAAGTGTACAAGATAAGTAAAATTGTTTCCTTTCCCTTACAATTTTTCGCATGTACTAAATAAATAATACACAACTTTATTGATAACCAAGTTAAATCTGTTGGAACTTGATTTAGAATGATGTCAAATTAAAAACAAAAATAAACGAAAGACACAAAAAGTTTACTCGCACTTTTCCTGGTTATAATAAATCAACAAATACCTTTCCGGATTCTCGATTGTGAAGTTCTTTCTGTTGTCTCTCACAAAAACATTTGACAGCAGAAATTGTCCTTTTGATGTCACATGACTACATGGGTACAAATTGCATTAATGCTACTGTGACAGGTCCCCAACGTAATTGGCCACTGGAATGCTCCCAAGAGGAATGAGTCACACACTTTCCATCGAACTCTGGATTCCTTTGAAGAACTGTTTCAGCTTGAATGTGACTTCACCTGTAGGCTATGATACTTGATTTTTGACGAAAGAGATTCCATGACACGAATAGTATCTTTTAGTGGTAGAGACGAAGATTCCATGTGTTCAATAATTTTTGGAAGATAAGAGAAATGTATCTTGAAGAAGGCTAGGACACCACAGATATCACAATCAAGTTCTGATTTTTCCTTTGTAATTGAGATGGTCTCATTCACGTCGAAATTATACAAAAGTTCTTTAATTTCACACAAGTGCTGTGAATAATACAGAGCAGCACACAACCAGATTCTCCAGTATGTCAACAATGAATCTATACTATTTCCAAATAAAGATTGAAGTAGACATAAACAAAACCGAAATGTGTTATTCCGCAATCGCAAGCTAGCTACCGAAGCAGCCCCCAGCGCGCATTATTTTCAGCAAGTGAGCATGCAGGGCAGCCATCATCTGTATATTGCAGACAACATTTCAACACATTGGAGTGCAAGAGGTCAAATGACTTTACTGTCAAATGCATGGCATTAGAAAACAACATTTCAACACATTCATTAAACTAACCCGTAAAATGCTCACAGAGGGTTGATAACAAGACTTACATGATTTTAATAAAGTTAAAATGTTATTAATATAATAATTACATTCTACTTACGTCAGTGTGTGAACTCGTATATTATTAATCAGAAATTGATAGCAGCTCTATCCCCTCCATATCCGACATAACCACAACACTTACACACGCTTCGTGTACCGACTGCTTTAACAATAGGCTACTACAATAATCACTGTTGTCTGCCACAAACAAACTATTGCGACTCACTATAATTGAGACACTGACCTCGACATCAGATGGTGCGAGAAAGACAAAGTTGGGGATTCAATAACACAGGGATGTTGAAGAATTTTCATTAGTTAGATAGCCTATATGCACGTTGATGATTTCTCTACTGGGAATAGTGGATTTTCTTTTTCTGTAGATTCGTGATTAAATGTTATTCTTTGAATAGCAGATAATTTCTTTAATTCTACAGAAATTTCTTTGAGGTTGGCAATACTGAATCTCGCACTGTGTTATCAGCTGTGCTGATGTGCTCTGTGAAGCTGGAGGTCACTTTGAGAGTTCCGCTTAATGCCTATCATGCATGCGCGTTGCCATAATACATGTTACAATGATTTATCATGCAATGTCTGAAACTGCTAATATAAACATATTGTTTAAATCATAAGAAAGTGTTCTTATAAGCATGTTTAATTTACCTGTATTCCATGTATATTACACATTTTATTATTTTAGAAGGAACTATTTTAATGTGAGGAAGAAGATGACAAGCATCAGCTTGGAGGCATTGTGGGTCCAATAGTCAATCAGGAACAATTATGCCATGTGCATTTATTTACATTTACTTCAATCTTTAGCTGGAAAGAGAGCAGTATAAGTAACACTCCTGGCAACATTTCCTTAATCTTCTGAATGTTTCAAGAAAATTTTCTTTGAAGAGGAAATGAGTTTGTTGACAACCAGAAAAAGTCCTCTAATCTCCGTTGTCACATGGTGGAGAGGTGACACTTGACGCATTTTGGGATACAAAGCTGCTAGTTCCTTCCCAAAATTACACATTTATGCAACACTGTTAGTAAAAACAGAGTTGGGGAGTAATACGTTACAAGTAGTGTAATGCTGTTACTAGAAACAGCCTGCATTATTATTTGAAGTAAATATGATGGTAATGAAGTACTTTTATCGATAACGAGTAACAGAAATAGTTTTTTTTTTTTTTTTTGCTTGTAATATATTTTGTTGAAAGAACCTTATTATGTCGAAAGTTATTTCGATCATTTCAACAATGAGTACATTATTATATACATACATACATGTTCTGCCCATGGGTAGGTCTTTCACTGCAAACCCAGAATTCTCCAATCTTTCCTATTTTCTACCTTCCTCTTAATCTCCACATATGATCCACATATCTTAATGTTGTCAATCATCTGATACCTTCTTCTGCCCCGAACTCTTCTCCCGTTCACCATTCCTTCCAGTGCATCCTTCAGTAGGCAGTTTCTTCTCAACCAGTGACTCAACCAATTCCTTTTTCTCTTTCTGATCAGTTTCAGCCAACACAACTTCATTTTTTATTTTGTCTGTCCACTTCACACATTCCATTCTTCTCCATATCCACATTTCAAAGGCTTCTATTGGTTTTTCTTCACTTCGTCGTAATGTCCATGTTTCTGCCCCATACAATGCCACACTCCACACAAAGCACTTCACTAGTCTCTTCTTTAGTTCTTTTTCCAAAAGTCTACAGAAAATGTTCCTTTTCCTAGTACAAGCTTCCTTTGTCATTGCTATCCTCTTTTTGACTTCCTGGCTGTAGTTCATGTTACTACTTACAGTACATCCCAAGTATTTGAAGCTGTTCACTTGCTCTACTGCCTCATTTATAATTTGCAAGTTTACCTTCAGATAAACTCGTGAACATAGGCTCACATGGTCCCCATTGGGAACCAGAACAAAACCTAAGGTTAAGTAGTGGTTGGCTGTCAACACAATATAACTAGAATTTATATATTGATGATGTTGAACAGCAACCTTGTATAAAAAAAAAAAAATAAAATAAAAAAAATAAGAGTCCACTTTATGCCTACCAAAAAAGTCTTTCTGCATCTTCTGTCAAGATATGAATACAAACTTTACAAGAAGAGATTTAAATACCTTCTTATGTCAGATATTTGTTCGTTATCAAGATATTAAAATGTGTGTTTTTTTTTTTGCTCTCCTGTAAAACTGAATATATTGGCATATGATGCTGCTGTTCAACACCATCGATATACGTGGTACAGTCATTAAGTTCTAAGACTTGACGCCTGGAGGGAAGGCTCCCACAAGAATCTGGATGTATCACAAGATGCCGCATAACACGGCGTACATTTAAACAGAATCACATCCTCCCTCAAAATAGTCTCCATTGGCCGTTATGCATGTTTGCCAATGTTGGTATAGCTGCTGGAAGCACCGTTGAAAGATGTTGGCAGGAAGGTCCCATATGGCTTCTCTTGTGGCAGTCATGACCTCTTCGGAAGAATTAAATCTACGCCCTAGTAGGGTTACTTTCATGCGAGGAAAGAGAAAAAAATCGCATGGTGCGAGATCAGGTGAGTACGGAGGAAGTGGAAGAACTGTCACTTGTTGTCTTGCAAGTTCCTCTTGGACAAGGACAGAGCGATGTGCAGGGGCATTATCATGTAGCAACAGCCAATTCTTTGTACGCCATAGCTCAGGTCGCTTATGGCGAATTGAATCTCGTAAACGGCCAAGGATCTCTTTGTAGCGGGTTTTGTTCACAGTTGCACCTTCTGGGATGAATTCCATGTGAACAATTCCATTTGAATCAAAAAACAGTTCAAGCATCACCTTGCCTTTTGACCTGTCTTGTCGCGGTTTTTCCTGTCGTGGTGATAACGGCGTTTTCCAGGTGGTGGATTGTCGTTTCAGTTGCGGATCGTAAAGGAAACACCAAGTTTCGTCTCCAGTTATTATCCGGTTGAGAAACGTCGGATCATCGTCAGCATTACTGATGAGGTCACCACAAATCGTCATGCGATCACGTTGGTCTTGCGACAGGATTCGTGGCACACTGTGCTGGGTAACATGAGACATGTGTCATCAGACAGAATTTTGTAGCAAGTACCATGGTTGACCCCTACTGTTGCTGCGATATCGTCTACCGATTGGGAGCGGTTAGCACGCACCAACATTGCAACTTCTTGGATCTTGCGTTCAGTTCAAATTGTTTGTGGCCAACCAGTACGCACATCATCTTCCAAACTGTCTCTTCCTTGCAAAAAATGTCGGTGCCACCTAAACACAACACTGCGTCCTCACCGTAAACTTGCTGCATCATTTGAAACGTTTTGGCAGCAGTTCTGCCTAATTTCTGGCAGAACTTGATGTTTGCCCGTTGCTCAAACTGTGATATCTCGGGTTCCGACGTGCGCATTCAAATCACCGTCACAACAAAGACCGTAGTTCTGCTTACAGTGCATGCACTCAACTGTCTCTTGTTGGGTCGAGAGACTGACAAGGTATCATACCATGGCACCACCTATGCGCTATAGTGCACCACAACGCCACTATGCGCTCAGTATTAGAACTTAATGACTGTACCACGTATTGTATTTCACATAAAACAATGCTAAAGTTCCTATATTCACTGGAAAGGGAAGTATGAAGAAAAATAACTCAATCTGTGATTAATAAAATCATACTTTCCCTATACAACTTTTGGGAAAGAAAGCTAGTTTAGAACATACTTACTTACTGTCAATTCAACATCACTTCTTTCTTAGATATCAAGTCTGTATAACAAATTCATTTACAAGCATAAGTGAGACTATAAAAATGTGCACTATACACTACATCCACATATGAACTAAGTCACATGAAAGCATTACTGTTGGAATCGAAGCAGCAAACAAGGAAAATCATCATGGTCTCTGGTTCCTGGAATTCTAATTTGAAGATAGAGGGTTGCACGGGTTATCTCCAAACAACCACTTGCCAATAGAAGTAATTTTATCACAGCCTAGCATTTCAAGCACTGTGTGGCTTATCCAGGGTGTCTGGAAGTTCCTTATGCACACATCACATGACTAGAACACTCTTGGCTCTTCTAACTACATCCAGAGCACTACTCCATTCAGTTCAGTTCAAGGCAGTCTCACATTTGCTTTAGTACTCATTGTTTCAATCGTGATTCGAGCTTTTTGTTCTGTGGTGCTGTAACTTGCAGTCTGTAATTAAATCCTGTAATATTTCTAGTTCCTCAAATGTAAGTAGTTTATCGAGTGTTACTGTGCAATAATAATTAAGTGTATTCTTTCCTCATGTAGTACACTCTGATGCTACACAGATGACCCCTTGTAACACATTCCTTAATAGGTGCTTTGTACTACAACTATTGCTATCAGGTACATATGTAGTTACTAGCTATACATTTCAACATTTTATTTGCCATCTCAACAAGAGTGATTAATACTAAGTCCATTTCACGCGGATTGCACATTTCTTTTTTCCATTTTTTCTTTCTACAGTTTTCAAGATACGGTACCATATTTACTCGAGTATTTTTTGCAATTAACTGGAGGGAAAAATCGTCTTGAAAATAGCAGTGTGTAAATTACGCGATAAATAAAAAATACGTAGTACACAGTATATTAAAATAAGCCTAATATACTTTATTGTTGTTGTTTTCTAATGCCAGGCATTTGACAAAGTCATTTGACCTCTTGTACTCCAATATTTTTCAAAGATATTATCATGGTCAGCCACTGAAGCACAGATTTTGAGGTGTTCCGAATCCATTTCTTGGTTTGAGTTGCACAATGGGCAGTTAGGGGACTGATATATTCCAATTCTATGCAGGTGTTTGGCCAAACAGTCATGGCCTGTTGCCAATCTAAATGCAGCTACAGACGATTTTCGTGGTAAATCGGGAATTCACTATGGATTATGATGCAGAGAGTTCCATTTTTTCCCTTGAGATTGTATTATCAAATTTTGTTTGTTGAAGTCTAGGTATGTAGATTTAATAAATCTTTTCACAGAGTAATACGTAGATTTAGTAACAGGTCTGTAAGTAGCAGTGCTGCCCTTCTTTGCTAAAGCATCCGCATTCTCGTTTCCCAGGATTCCACAATGAGATGGTATCCATTGGAATACAATTTTTTTATTGAGTGATATTAATTGAGAGGGCATTTTAGTTATTTCTACTGTTTGAGATGAAGGTGTGTGTTTAGAGGCTATTGATAGAATAGCTGCTTTGGAGTCTGACAATATAACTGCATTCTTAAATTTATTGATGTGGCATAGAAGATTCCTGCGACTTTCACTTATTGCAATGATTTCTCCATCAAAACTTTTATTCCATATCCAAGAGATCTATAAAGTGAGAAGAGACAGCAAGTAATACCTGCGCCAGCACCTTGTTCTCTGGAGATCAAGGATCCGTCGGTGTATAAATGAAGCCAGTTTTGTGGAGGGTACCTAATATTAATTGTCTCTAAAGACAATTGTTTCATTATTTCAGTGTTTACTTCTGATTTCAGTATTTCTTCTGTTAAATTTAGATTATACTCTATATTTAAAAGAGTTAAAGGGTTTGGTTTCATTTGTAAGTTTTCTTTTAAATTCGGGATATTGATTTTCTTTTTTAATTCTTGAACCATGGATATGAAACTTTTTTGAGTTTTTAATCTACAGAGAGGACTGTATGAATGCCAATTGTTTCCTGGTAATCTGATAAGTTTTTCATATGAATCAGTGCTTTTTCTTCTATTGTCATTTTGATGCTGTTAATATTAGTGAGGAATCTCATAGAATCTATTGGAGTTGTTTTGATTCCACCAGTAATGAGTCTGAGAGCTTGGTTTTGAACATATTCTATTTCGTTTATGAAAGGTGAAGTAATTAAAATTTCTCCGCAGTATGTCAGCACTGGCTGTATAAACATTTTGTATGTAGTGTTCAAAGTATTTCTAGAGCATCCCCATTTCTTTCCTGCTAGTTTTTTTAGAAGGGAGAATCTTTTACGAGCTTTTTCAGAAATGTATTTCAATTGGTTGCTCCATGTTAGCTTACTATCGAAAATAACTCCAAGATATTTGGATTCATAAATCCTAGGAAGGTGTTGGCCATTGTATTGGGTATTGAATTCTCTTTCTTTTTTACCAAGTGAAAATATTTGGTAGTTACTTTTGCTTAAATTGAGTGTCATCAAATTTGATGTATTCCATACATGTAGTTGATTTAGAGCTTTAAGAGCAGAATTTTGAATTTTGTCTCTATGTCTGTAAGATCCGGAAGTCCACAAAACTATATAATCTGCAAATAGTGCTGTTTTCATGTTTGATTCCTCTAACAGGGAGGGTAAATCATTTATATAAATATTGAATAAAGTTGTGCTGAGGACAGCGCCCTGAGGTAGACCTTGATATGTTTGTCTGTAACTAGAGTTATTGAATTTAGTGGCAATGAATCTTTGACTAAGGAATTCTGATATCCATCTGAACATATTGCTGGAGATACCTAATTTCTGGAGTTTTAGTAATAATTTATTTCTCCAAACAGAGTCATATGCTAGCTGAAAGTCAATAAATATTGCCAAGGTATCTTCTTTCTTGTTAAAACTATCTTTTATTTCTTGACCGAGGTGGATGACTTGTTCATTGGTAGAGTGTAGTTGTCGAAAGCCGGCTTGTCTTGGTGATAAAAGATTTTGGGATTCTAAATACCAAGTTAATGTTTTGGAGATCATGGACTCCATGGTTTTTGCTATCATGCTTTATTAGTGCCATAATAATACTAGTTGCCATCAGGTCTTCTCTTCCTCTCAACCAGGATCAAATCACATACAGAAAAATATGTACCGGTATAAAATATTAACTTAAAAATAATAATAAACATAACAAAATACTTCAAGCTCACTGGATTCTGATCAGTGTTACCTATTTGCGACAGAAGGTATTTGTTTCTTTGATGCATTTGAATCATATGGTGATTAAAGGTCTCCACTTTGTCCATATAATCCATGGTAGCTTCTGATATAGTGTCATCCTTCTTCTCAGAGACAGTTACGGTACTTTTTGTCTCTCCACATGAAGTGCCAAGTCCATCTCTTGCTTGCTTTAAATTCTCTGTGAGGAATGTTCATGGCACATACAAGCACGGTTTTGTAACATTTCGTGATTTGCAGAACTGTCATTGCTTTGTAATTCTTGAACATAATCAAATAGTTCTTTCTCCAAATCCGGAAATTCTCCATTTTTTGGTCCCTGAAATGTACAGCAAGAACTCTTCGTGGTTAATAACGACTCCTTTCGTGTTTTCGCCAATACTGCATATGTGCTCCTGAAACACTAAATTCTCTCTCTCTCTCTTTCTCCACAGTTTGTTCCAGTTTTCTACTATAGTGTATAGATTAGGGTAACATTTTTTTTTAATGTCGTGCGAAGAGCCAAAATAATTTGTATTGTTTAACACAAAATCCAAGACTCTTATACCAAAATCAGCTACAGGACCCTAAGGTCGAAGTGAGATGTGTCATGAGTGTGACTAGAATAACTGGCACTATTTTTTACGAAATAATTAATGCTGCCCTGTACGTATTCGTATTTGTGGAACAGTTTCTTCCTCACTTGGCTGAAGAAAAACGAATGCATGGTGTGTTTCAGCAAGACAGGGCTACAGCTCATATAGCTAGAACTTTATTGGGTGCAATTGTTGATGTCTTTGATGACAGAGCAGGGTTATGGCCTACTCAATCACCATATCTAACACTGTGATTTTTATTTGTGGGACCAACAATAGATGAACTGCAAAATAATATATGAGAAAAAATAGCCAACTTATAATGTGTGAATGAAAATTTGTTACAATGCTACATCTATCTCGATACACAAGAACAATTTCAACAGCATCTCTGAAAATGTAAGCAATGTTAGGAACATTCACAATTACAATTTCAATTTTCAAAATAATGGTACAAGTACTAAGTTAGCCTTATCCATTTATCTAATTTATCGTGATGCGCCAGAATGTGTGTGTGTCATGTTAGTCTGTAGTCTGCCAACAGTGTGGGGACTGGAGTGTTGGTAGACTAACGATGTGTGCCTGCTGTCAAGGTGTAGCTGAAAGCGAGCCCAGGTAAAATGATGGCTTTGTATTTCAAGAAGCTAGTAAACTAGTCTATCAATTTTCATTTATGTCAATGATATCTGTGAAAATAGAAGACAGAGTCAAAAATAGTAACCAATATAATTGGAATTTAAAACGAATTCTCGATTTCTTTTTAAGTCTCAAACACTAAGTGGAATTGAAGTGATTCTTCACATTAATTTACAAATACAAATATAATTTATACTGTGTTTTAAAAAGAAACTCAGAACATCATTACTTTAATAGGACCATATAATCAGGAACTATTTAGCTTACTTCTGTCGGTATTTCTCTTTTGGTCAGGTCTCATAAAACCAAATCCTAATTCTCCAGTGGCGGGCAAAAGAGCTTGTCATTACATTTTGTGATATACGATTTTAATTTTATATTCCTTCATTAAACCCGTTTCCTAAAAGAGATCCTAAAACCAATGACGTCAACAATAAAGAGAATCATGAAATAGTCGAAACATGTCACTTTTCGGATTTAGGGCAGTTGTTTAAATCTTTGGAAATTCCTCCTGTAAATTTTGCATAGAGTGACTTGGCCCTTTTGCCCGCCCACCAGAGAATTGTCTCAGGATATACATTTATGCCGCTTTACGAGCACTGAATGTATGAATATATCCACTGTTGCAAATATCAGTTCTTAATCTAGCTCCTTCATTGTTACTGTCCCTAGCAAATAAAATTAGTCAAACTAGATGTCAAGTGCCATATACATACTTTAAACACACAGAAAACTTACCTCGGTAGCATACAGGATGTCAAGTATTTTCTGGATGATTGGGTTCTGATCATTATCATTTTCTTGGCACATAACTTCTATATCTCTCAGTTTTCCAAAATAAAAATCTCTCTCCTTTTCAAGTCCATCAACAGTAAGTTTCAGATCAAGTAACTGAAAACAAATAAAAAGTTTTTGTGAAAATGAATATGACTGAAAACAAGTTTTACTTACTTGTCCATTGTACTATTTGAATTCTTCCAGGAAGATAGTGATATTCATCTGCATTAGTTTAATGATTAATTTTCATACCATGAATATAGAGATTTTACTCTCCATATACAGAGCCTTCATTATGATGCTATGGGACACACAGAAATGTTGCTTCCTAAAGTGTGCTTTCATATGTGCTTTAGTTCAAAGGCGTTTGTCAATCATTGCATGCACGCAGATTACTTCAATCTGTTCTAAGCTACAAAAGGAATTACTCATCTGAGCATAATATAGTGCAAGTTATTCTGATTTTATTTTTTAACTATTTAAGAACACTGAAGGGATTAGTCATTCATACATAGTGTAGTGCAAACTATCGTGTTTTTTTAGAATGGTGTATAGCACATTGCAGTGAGTATTTATAGTTTTAAGTTATGCAAAAAGTGGAAGAAAATATCCGATAATACTTGAACACATTGCAAGAAGAGATTAGTCGAGTATTTCAGAACAATCTTTGGAGATGTTAAAAATGTACTGAAGCTGGAAGACAGTTCGAATATCTCTTGTGACACAAGTAAGATGCACTTGTATTCATTTTTAAGTAGTTTATGAACATTTTCCTCACTAAACAGGCTTTAAAAACTAAAGTTAGTACTATAGAAATGGGGGTCAGTTTTGCAGTAACTGTTTGAAATATATAACAAAAATGCTGTTGAGTTGCAGTGTGAGGGAAGCATCATATCAATCGTCTAGTTCAAAAGTGCAACAACTCAAAAAAACAAGTTTTGAGATATCTTCAGTTGAAAGTTTCAAATAAATTACTTAAAAAGAACAGAGTTCTGGTTCACAACCACGACAATTAGAAATGAGTCAGTATTCAGGACGAGTTTATCACAATCTTCCAGTTCATTATTAATACATTTCGAAATGTACTAATAATGAATTAGTAAAGTCCATAGTTATAATTATTTCTAAAGCAGTTTATTTAATTTTTTTCTTTATGGTTGTAAATATGACTTATCTCAATACTGAATCGGAAAGAGCTCGAAAGGGGCTTTCAGTAGTATAAATAACTAAAAAAAATGGCAATTTTTGAGTTGTCGCACTTTTGAACTGGATGATAGATATATATAGAGAAACCTGCACACAAGGGATTGCATTTGCTTATAGGAGGGCTGTTCAGAAATCAACTTCCGATTGGCTTAAAAAAAAAAAAAAACCACACACACAAACAATGTTACAAACTATTTATCGCCTGAAAAACGTTCCTGGATAGTGACACTATTTTTCAACATAGTTGCCATATAAATTCAAGCACTTATCATAGCATGGGACTAGCTTGTGTATTCCTTCTTCATAAAAGGAAGCCACCTGTGTACTCAGCCAGGTTTTCACTCCATCCATGAGCTCCTCGTCATTGAAGCACTGAGTGGCTAACCAGTTCTTCATCTTGGGAAAGAGGTGGTAGTCATTAGGCACCAAGTCTGGACTGTAGGGAGAATGTTGGAAAGTTTCCCATGTGTACTTGTCCAATAAAGCCTTTGTGCAAGCAGCAGTATGGGGCTTCGCATTGTCATGGAGAAGAAAGACACCCTTGGAGAGCAATCTGCGGCATTTGTTTTGGATTGCTCTCCAAAGATTCTTTAGCATTTCACAATAAACATCTGCTGTTATTGTGGTCCCAGGCATCATAAACTTTGTCAACAATACTCCTTTGTGATCCCAAAAAAACTGTAGACAACATCTTTCGGTTCGAGAATGTTTGTTTGAACTTTTTTGGCTTGTTCGGGGATTGGGTGTGGATTCACTGCTTTAACTGTTCTTTGATCTCTGCATTCATGAACTGTTGTTGTTTTCTAATGCCAAGCGTTTGACAATAAAGTCATTTGACCTCTTGCACTCCAATATTTTTCAAAGATATTATCATGACCAGCCACTGAAGCACAGATTTTGAGGTGTTCCGAATCCATTTCTTGGTTTGAGTTGCACAATGGACAGTTAGGGGACTGATATATTCCAATTCTATGCAGGTGTTTGGCCAAACAATCATGGCCTGTTGCCAATCTAAATGCAGCTACAGACGATTTTCGTGGTAAATCGGGAATTCACTGTGGATTTTGATGCAGAGAGTTCCATTTTTTTCCTTGGGATTGTGTTATCAAATTTTGTTTGTTGAAGTCTAAGTATGTAGATTTAATAAATCTCTTCACAGAGTAATACGTAGATTTAGTAACAGGTCTGTAAGTAGCAGTGCTGCCCTTCTTTGCTAAAGCATCCGCATTCTCGTTTCCCAGGATTCCACAATGGGATGGTATCCATTGGAATACAATTCTTTTATTGAGTGATATTAATTGAGAGAGCATTTTAGTTATTTCTGCTGTTTGAGATGAAGGTGTGTGTTTAGAGACTATTGATAGAATAGCTGCTTTGGAGTCTGACAATATAACTGCATTTTTAAATTTACTGATGTGGCATAGAAGATTCCTGAGACTTTCACTTATTGCAATGATTCATGAACTGTACCCATATCTGATCTCCTGTCACGAATCTGTCCAGAAATTGATCATTATCATTGTGGTAAGGAAGGAACATTAAGGCTGAGGTTATTCTCTGAGCTTTATGCTGGTCAGTGAGATTTTTCGACACCCATTGTGAACAACATTTGTAGAAATCTAACCTTGCCATAACAATTTCATAGAGATCTGTCCTTGAAATTTGTGGGAAATTTTCAGAGAGTTCAGAAATTGTGAAATGACGTCTTTCACGCATAGTTTGTTCAGTTTGTTCAACGAGTTCATCGGTCACAATTGAATGCCGTCCTTGACCTCCCTCATTGTGCACATCTTCAAGCCCATTCTTAAATTTTCTGCACCTGTCCCGTACAGCACTATCACTCATAATGTTACCATAAACACGACACAGTCGACAGTGAATCTCAGTAGCGTTAACTCCTCCTAGGTGAAGAAATCGAATAACCGAATGGATCTCACAACTTGCGGGACAAGTAATAATCATGTCCATTATCAACAGCTGTTTCTCATAGACTACTGAACGGAAATAAGTGCACAATGCATGGGAGCATTATTATGTCTTTACTTGTGGCTACTGAGCAAGTGCTATCTTCTTGTAACAATCCAGCAATCCAAATCGACAATTGAAAGTTGATTTCTGAATAGCCCTCGTATATAAGATATGTCAATGTATAAGCAGCGCTAACAAATTAAGCCAATGGACTCATATTTAAATTATTTAAATTCCTTGTATGCGGATTTAATGTCCGTTTGAGAATCAATTTGCAGTGTGTTGTAAAAAACTGATAAAAAAATAACTACGTAAGATTTTTTATACAGAATTTATCAGAGGCTGTGCTGAAAGTATATTGTATTTACTGATTACAATGTCTTACTCATATTTTGGTGTGGTAAATCTCGCATCACCACATCTCATCAAATGAGAAGATTGAATTATGACAAAACAATTTTAAATAAAATCTCGTGTGTAGGATGCACTACTGTTTTTTGAGTGTACTTTGGCAAATCAAGTACTTGTGGGAAGAAATTGCCCTTTTCTCTTTCTGTTTTCCTGGAAATGTAGATGCTACTGATGAGTAACTAAGTTGGATGAGTTCGATTACAACTGTGGTTCCTGAACTCCACGTCCAAAGGGTTCGCCAAAATAATATTTTCATAATGGCAGGTTGTGACATTATTATTATTATTATTATTATTATTATTATTATTATATGCAGAATTAATTCCCTGTAGCATGTACAGGAATCATAAAACACGTTGAATTGCATTGTTGTTTAGTCAACTTCCAGAAGACAGGTTTGAACCTCACAAGTAACACCAACAAGGCATCTCATGATGCAACTACGACAGGAGATAATGAGGTAGGGTGGTCAGTTTCTTTCCCCTTCCAATGCATACATGCTGACTAGTAATATACTATTACACTAATCGAACTTCAGAAGCATATAAACAATTTTCCTTCCTTTTACACATATTGTAAAGTGAGATGTGCTGCCTGATAATAGATGTACATATCAGTCAGAACCTCAATCAGAGGAGAATTGCATTCCGAGTTGAAATTTACAGGAAATGTTTTTACATTGATTTGTAAACTTCAAACTTGCCTGTGGGACGAGAAAATTTCACAAATTTCAGTGTTGCTGAAAACACTATCAGATGTTACCTGACATCAAAATCAGAAGAATTTGAAAATCCTCCTATCAGTGACACTGTACGTCTGAGTTTATAGCCATGTGACACACTGTTGCGTGCATGGATAACGGAAATTGACGACATCAGTTTAGAAAACAAGGATGTTTATCTGTTGTTCTATCACCCAAAAGGTCCAAGAATCTTCTCCAAAAAGTTAGCTGCAGACAGAAAATGTCTGCTTCGAAATTTGTAACAGTAACAGGCCGTTCCATGTTATTTCCGACAAATTGTCTGAAGAAATATCTTAACTGTATAATCAACACATATCTTAAAAATTGGCTGGAATTGGTCTTTTTAGATATTTCTAATCCGTAAGCATAATAACAAAGATTGGGTGAAGAAGAAAGAATGATGCTGAAATTGAAGAGGAAGAGAAAAATTGATTGGGTCACTGGCTGAGAAGAAACTGCCTAGGTATTGAAGGTATCAGACAATAGACGACATTAAGATATATGGATCATATGCAGAGACTAAGAGGAAAGTGGAAAATAGGAAAGACTGGAGAATGCTGCATTTGCAGTGAAAGGCATGCTATTTTTCAGAACACTATGTAGGCTATGTATGTATAATAACTAGGCGGCGGATTTTAGCATATCTGCATAATTTATTCCTTAGTTTTAAATTATATGCTACCATTGCATAAATGCATTTCAAGTTATTTGTAAACAAGGTCAAGATTTTATAGTTCATATATATATATATATATATATATATATATATATATATATATATATATATATATATATATATATATATATATATAAAATCTATTTATTTATTTGAGGGGTTAAAACAATTTCAACTTTTAGCGCTAATGCATATTTTGTTATTTCTTTATATATCTGGTGCTTAAACCAAGATTAAGAATACAAAAATATATATATATATATATATATATATATATATATATATAAAATCTATTTATTTATTTGAGGGGTTAAAACAATTTCAACTTTTAGCGCTAATGCATATTTTGTTATTTCTTTATATATCTGGTGCTTAAACCAAGATTAAGAATACAAAAATTCGCAAAAATGGAATACAGAAGAAACACAGACATTGAAACATATTACAGTAGTTATATTTTATTTTTTGCAATCTGACAAGATGCAGATAGTGCATTATTATCAGTGAATCATTGTGGACAATTCTGCGGCAATCAACAAAGCACTCCATAATGAAATGCAGTACTGGCTCTGTGCAAATGTATAATATAGAGACGTTATAATGACAGTTGTCAAGTGAACACTGCAATATGATCAACATGAAAATTGCAGAAAGTGTTAAAGACTTCTTTGCGCTCGCTAAACTCGAATTTCTCCGCCTGTCAACAATAATATAGGTTCGATAATACAAATCAGAATATTTCATTGTATTGTGGTGACAAATCAGAGAAAATTCAATAATGTGTAAAGTGAAATGTAATTAGAACAGCTTAGCCACAAGAAAATTACCAACTTTGAATTACTTTTAGCAATGATGCCAAATGAAAAATGTGCCAGAAGTGTTACTGCTTAAGCAGTAGGTTGAAGGACAAGCAACTTTAACAACTGATTGTATCTCAATATTCTTATGTATAACAGAAAAACCGTCAATAATAGTAATTTGCTTAAAATAAAATAAGTTTTTTCCTATTTTAACAGTGCATATTTTGCTATTTTTAGTGCATATGTCCTGGTTTTTAAGTGCATATGAATCCACTCCCTAATAATAGCTGTATTTATATGGTTTGTTAAACATGACAATATTTAATCTCACAAGTACTGCTACAGTACAAACCCATTTTTCACTATTTTCTCCCTGTTGTAAATTTGGTCTGCATGGAATATCAAAGTCCAATTTTTTTTTTTTTCACGTACCTATCTCTCACATCTTTGTATTAAAAGTTTTAAATTTCTATAAGTTCTCCTACCAGAGATATTAGGGCTCAAATTAAAAGAAAATGAAAAGTCTGCATTTTTAAACTGCACTAACCAAAAAGGGGATGGGTAAGAGAATTCAATCTTCAAAATGAAAGCCCTAGTTATTTCATTATTTCCTAGTGCAATATGGTAATCATCTTTAGCCTTAACTTTCAATTAATACAAAGAGAGACAGGTTAAAAAGATACAGAGCAAAAAATGTAGCTTGGAATATGCTGACAATAACAGTGTTTTCCTCAAATTTATATAATTTTTTTGAGCTGACCACATTTACCACAACTGTCTGCGAAAGCCAAAAAATGTCGAACAGATAAATGAAAATAAACTAATACTAATTTCTGTCTACTTACAATTAGGAGTCATCACTATTACAAAAAGAAATATTTTTAACAATGGTCCAGCTACCAGTGTTGGACCACTCCATTTGGATAGACCCCATATTTAAAAATAACAGCTAATTTAAATCTCTGCACCTATGCCCTTCTTCTTCGTGATTGATTCGTTTCCTCTCACCACCTCGACTACATCAGAGGGACACACAGCTACCACACAACAATTGGCATCCAATGTAGGGCCACTCCTCAATGGGCATTGAGTTAACTCTGAATGATAGTCACACTGTTATGATAGGAGTCATCTATCTTGGTGGCACCCAGCTTCATCACCATGTTAATGAAAATGAGGGGACCAGTACTGTCAGGATAAGGCCAGTACTATGTCGACGATGGCACTTGTCCTCATCTTCTACAATGTAGTGTGTCCCAGACTAGAGGACGAACCCCAGCTCCAAAGAGCTTTTCCTACACCTGTGGTGATGGGTGCAGCAAAAGGAAAGAAGAGAAAAGGAATTTTAACAGCTGTGGATGCTCACATGCAATGTTTGTCCCACAGCCACTAATACTCCCTGAATTCCATAGCCTCTAGCACAAGAATCTGACTGCCTTTATCTCCAGTTGCTGAGAGATAGGCGGGTGCACACAGAATCAGATGTGGCGCGACATGACATTTTGTCTGATGGTACAGTCACGGAAGAAAAATCTGGCCGATGAGCAGCAAAACTCATAATGTTCCTTATGCCGGTTTTGTTGTGATTATCACAGTACAGAGTATCTAAGAGGGATAGTGTTTTCCTCCCTTCGAAGTTCCTCGGGTAGGAAGGAGAGGCTTTCGGACTGTTTCTGTTCAGAGTGTCTAATAGGGACACTATTGACTTCCCCTCGTAGCTGTTACGTTACGAGAGACTGGCTTTCGGAATGGTTTTGTTTAAAGTTTACAATATACTGTATTTGTATAATTGCAACGTTTGTTGTGTTTTAGTCGACATATAGAAAGTTGTTTTGCCATTGGTTTTGCCATTGCAGATATGAAAAATGTTGTTAATGTAATTTTCATCCCCTATGTTCGTCTGTCTTCACTCTACAAGCATACTACGTTTATGATTTATGACCACTGTATAGCCTACTTCGTGGTTTTTTCTAGAGTCCTAGACACGTGACCCTGTCCATCTTTACCAACAGATTTTGTCTATAAATAGCCACAACCACTTCGAAAATCATCATTAGTATTTCAGTTCGATAGCTATGGACGTCAAAGCCAAAGTAATTATACTGATCGAGGATGGCGGATTTAGCGCAGCGCAAGCTGGAGAACGCTATGGAGTTGCGACTAGAACAGCGTCCAGGTGGTGAGCGCAGTATCAAGAGCGAAGATACGGAACTCGTAAACCTTGTAGCGGAAGACCCAAGGCATCAACACCACAACAAGATCTTATGTTCATAGAACGTTCGAGGCACTTTCCATTTCACACTTCTAAAATGCTTGTTGCCGACACGGGATTTCCTGCTTCCAACAGAACGGCTCGTAGAAGCCTCAATAGTGCCAATATTGTGCCGAGAAGAGTGGCGGTAAAGTTCTGACTGAAGACCATCGAATTGATCGTGTCGCATTTTGCCAAATGCATTACAAGTATCCATGGCAAGAGGTCATCTTTTCGAACGAGAAAGTGTTTATGAACCACAGCACAGGGCCAGTGCAAGTATATCGACCGAAACAATCCAAGAGATTTGACTCTGAATATGTGGTCCAGAGGCAACGCATTGGTCGTTTGTCCATGTCGGTGTGGGGATGGATTTCTGGTTATGGTGGCGGCGTGCTATGGAGGATTCATGGGCATATGAATGGGCATCAGTACACCAATATACTGGAAAATGTGATGCTACCTAGTGTGCGTGTGTTTCAGCCCGAAAACAAAATAAAATTCCAACAAGACTTTTCTTCCGTACACACGTGTTGCCGTGCAGCGGTGGTTCAACATTCACAGGGATGATGTCGTAGAGGTTCCATGGGTGCCAAAATGTCCTGACTTAAATCCCATAGAAAATGTGGGGCGGAAGTGCAATGCGGTGTTAATGAACAACTACAGGGTCGGCGTCCTAGGAATACAGACGAATTGTGGGATCTCGTTTCAGATGCTTGGGATGATGTTGCATTGTCAGATAGATATATCCACAACCTTGTTAATTCTGTAAGTAGAAGAATGGATACAGTGAACAATGGCAATGGTTTCTGGACAGATTATTAAGTCCAGAAGGAAACTATTGTATACCACTAGAGCTACATAGGAAGAAGAACATTTTAATTTGTGATAAAAAGAACATTCAATATTAATTATTTTACTTCAGGAATGTATATTTTCCCTTATTTTCAGCTTATTTTCAGAACTAAAGTAAATACTGTAGGTTTAAAAATATAATAAATAAATAAGTTATAGTAAACCGCTTATATAATCAAACGTTTCCTTAAATCGCACAAAAATTATTTCTAATTAACAAATCTATTTATGTTCCTCTTTCGTCATTATTATTAATTGTTTACCTAATTATATATATTTATTTCAATTTATTTTAATGTTCACTTATACCATTTGTATTGGATTACCTCAATCAATTTATATTTATTCTACTTTATCTGACTGTTCACTTCTATATCGTCTTAGAACGAAGTTCCTATGTATTGTATCTTTCTCAATTTTGTTTACTCTTCGTCATATTGGCAGTCTGTTTTGCCAGGAAGATTTTAACATAAGAATAAACCATAAATAAACGTAGTATGTCTATAGCAGCTGTGCCCGATACTAAAGTTTCAAACTTAAAATTAAAAAAAAATTTGAGCAGACCTGTATTATTAATTAATATAAATTACAGTAATCACTAATTAGCAAGACATTTACATAAATAATTTATTATTGGACGATGTCTGTGGTCCTCCAATAATATATTTTTTTTAAATATTGGCCCGCAGTAATCATAAGGTTGAGCACCACTGGTCTATAGACTAAAGAGAGACGAATAGAGGAGATGATAATGAAATCAGTAACATTCCTCATACCCGCAATGGTAAAAACAATGAAATAACAAATTTCTGTAGAATATAATATAACATAAATATTTATTTGTTATTCAGTCTAAATGACTTATCAGTGTTTCAAAGAAGATCAATAAAATTTATAAAATATATATTCATTGAAGTTGAGGTTAAAATAACGCTAACGTTTTGCGCCTATTGGCATCTTCAGGCACTTGAGCCAACAATATCATGTGATACATTAATTTACAGTAAAAGGCATGGCTGTTGAATATATACATTAATCAATCTTAAAACTAACATATTAAAATCATTTGTGCAAATTAAATGGTAAACTATAGTTGAGTTAATTATTGTTTTGATATGTGTGATAGTTGAATTAATTATCCTCATCTCTACTTAAATTTACGACAATAATTAAAACAACTGTAGGACACAAAGATTAAATTGTAGATTTAAAATGGATTCAAATTAAATAAAATATTACCTTGTAATAAAAATTGATTACTTCTACAATGTCTTATTAATGTATACATTTGATCGTATATTTTTACCAATTACTGGTTTGTGCCGTTGTTATTGATGTAATTATATGTATTACAATGATAGAATCTTATGGTTCTTATTGATTCCAATATTAAACTTCATATTGGGTGGACGTCGAAATAATTTCAGATGGTTGAAACGTAGAATGCAGGTATGACTTTCAACAGGAAGTTGAGCTGTTCATGATGCAATTCGTTCTATAATATATACATATCGTAAGTAACTAATATAAAATATTGCTCAAATGCCTAAAGATGCTAATAGGCGAAAACGTTAGCATTATTTTAACCTTTAACTTCAATGAATATTTATATTTATAAATTTTATTGATCTTTTTTTAAAACACTGATAAGTCATTTAGACTGAATAACAAATAAATATTTATGTTATATTGTATTGTATATTGATTTATCTGAAAATTACTACTACAATGCTTACTAAGAAAATTTTTGTAGACCTATGTCGACAAGAACACAAGAGTTTCAACCTTATGGAATGTGAACAGAAACAGTCCGAAAGCCTCTCCTTCCGAGACCAGCAACATCAGGGGGAGTAAACAGTATCCCTCTTAGATACTCTGTACTGTGATAATTACAACAAAACCGGCGTAAGTAACATTACGAGTTTTGCTGCTCATCGGCCAGATTTTTCTTCCGTGACTGTACTTGTCTCCCATTGATTTCTTATTATGTGGTGCACACAGACTCAGACCCAACGCAACGGTCGTGAGCAGACACTGAGAGACAACATCGATTGACTGCTTGAAGTTTGTTGCAAGGAGACTGTCTAATAGCTGCAGTGTACTGCGCATGCATTAGTAGTGGCTATGATTGCATGCTTTCGCTATCTACGAATACTATTGTTGTGTAGTGCACATTATTCATAATGGAGCTCGTTGCAGATAAATTAGTTAGGAAATATACGTTCTGTAAAATCTTCGAAACAATATCACGACAATAATGTGGTTTTTAAAAATATGTGAAAAATTGCAAATGAGATTTAAGTACCAGGTGAATAATAATAATAATAATAATAATAATAATAATAATAATAATAATAATAATAATAATTTGTAGTAGGCCTACTTCTCTGCTCTATACAATCACTCATTATTGCTTTAATATATTATTTTTCTTTATTGTGAGTCGTGAAGTAGTCATAAACATACAAAGTGACATTTGTGCACTATATTATTAGTATTTAATTTTAAGACTCTTTCAATCCTATAGATTTTTAGGCGCATTAGGCATCCTTAGGAAATAATAACCAAATACAATAGAATTTCTCATATAGGCAGTCTTTCATTGACGCCATTTTCTAGTCCAGGCCAGTTTTCCAAACCCACACAGCCAGCAAATCAGTTGTCGTAAGCAGACCATGTTAAGCAAGGCGTTGTAAAGCAAAGCGTCGCATTTCGCCTCACCGCGTCACGTCTGATTCTGTATGCACCCACCCTTACTCTCCAAGGCGTAGACCGATTCAGCCAGTGGTCCCACCTCGTTCAGCAGCGGCTGAGGAAACAAGTCAAGGAATGGCTCCAATGCTTCGTGGGAATTCCTTTCTCATGAGAGGAATTGGAGACAGAACTGAATTGCCGCTCCAACAGTTAAGCTGTATGGACATCTCTCCAGGCACCATTCTATGGAAAACAGCAGCAAGAAAGTGAGACCACTGACTTTTTCATCACCCAGAAGTTCTTCCCTATATCAATGTCATTTTACCCAAGTTGGACGTAAACTCCATTAATCCTATTATTAAACTTCTCAGTCCACAACTTCAGCCATTCCTTCAGTATCTTGCTCTGACAATTATCACAGAGCACCATTTGCCTTAAGAGATTTCAAGGCAAGAACACTATCACCAATGTTAAGTCAAGTTCCTTTCCTTCGAATCTTCCAAGATGTCAGCAGTTGAACTGTCTGGTCTGGTGGTCTGATGTCACTCCTAATGCATTTCATTCCACACTCTAGGCCCATTGTACAGCTGGCACTGTCATTGGAGGAAGAGAAAGAAGTTCTGTGGATTAACATCCATATGGGACCTAAAGTCACATCCGTAGTAGTCAACACTGCTGCCTCCCAGAATTTCATCCATGAAGACAGAGTCTCAGCAGGCAGTACAATTCATGTTTGACCTGGTATTGCTCACTTGGCCCAACAGAATCCGACAATGCAAGTGCATGAGAGGCCGACTTAAGAGGTCACTGTTGCAGGTGCAACCAGATCTATGAAGTTCCTTGTCACACCTGATCTTCATAAGGAAATGTTGTGAGCACTCCATGTTTACAAGACACATCAGCACAAACCAATTACTCCTGAGGAATAATCAGATTGGGTTATAGTGCATGAGTACTGTACTCAGCCCTGCAATGGCCAAGTGGTCAGATCTTCAGTCTGTCACACAACCAGGTCAGGGATTTTACACTGAAAAATTCACAGTGACACTTGTGGCAGACAAGGTTGCAGTTGGAGTTTTTCTCGGGATTCTCCCATTTCCCCAAATTAGGCATTTACAACATCCCATCAACCTTTCTTCATTCCATCTCATTTCCTGACTGTCAGCTGACAATGTACGAGGCGTATTTTTAAAGTAAGCTCCGTTTTCAATTATAGCCGTCGCATCGCTGCAATCGTTATTTTGTGCATGCATGTTTTCTTTTTCAGTCCTCAGGCAAGCTGTGCATGCAGTTTCAGAGTTTCAGCCCATGTGTGTGGTTAGTTGTGATCAGTTGAAATGTTTAAAGTGATCGAGCACCCCACCGACTGTGAGATGCGGTCTATTATCTGTTTCTTGAATGCACTGAGTGATGTTGATCTGTGATGAATGTGAGAAAACAAAAAATTTTGAGTGTGTATGAGTTCTTGTCCTGTGTGTGTATGCGTGAGTTCTTGTCCTGTGCATGTACATGTGAGTTCTTATTTCGAGATTCTATACAGGTATAAAAACATCCAGATCAAATTACATGAGTATCAATGGGGGTCGAGACCTCCTGAAAACCTAGTAAAGCAACAAAGCAAATATAAAGAGACACTAAAAATGCTGTCATGACTTCATTTTTATTTTAGTAATGTTGTGTTGCTTATCATCATCATAACTTCTTGTTTCCAGACCCATGCACCAAGCAGGCAAAAGAAGAGTGTGATTGGTGATACTCCTAGTTACCCATTTGAAAAGTACTTCGTGCTTTTTACCACCACAGAGTTTTCAACCTTTCGAAACCCTACATATATTAAGAGCTTGCAGTATATTAAAAAAACTGGACGACCTAATTCCCAGTCCACTTGAGCTGACATCACAAATCACACTACACATACAACTTAACAGAAACTCAGAAAAAACACGATGTGAACAATGAAATTGAACTTGAAAAAGTAAAATGTATGCAAACCTCAAATGCAATTCTAGGTTTTGACTTAAGGCTGGTTCACAATTAACCGCGAACAGAAACGACAATGAGAACGAGAACAGAAATATTGTTAAAATAAGTGTATTTCCATTCTCGTTCTCGTTGTTTCTGTTCCCGGTTTATTGTGAACCAGCCTTTATATGTCAGGTACTGAAAAAACAGTTTAAACATATCTCTTCAGGGGTTAAATTTTAATGATTGTATTGTGCAAGACCAAGTGAATCGTTCACCAAAAAAATTAACTTCTGAGAAACATGTTCAACTATCAACAATCAGACTAAGTGCTTTGATATCCGAAAATTAGCTTTCTTTGGACCAAAATGTTCAGAACATGGTTATAAAACATTTGAAGTGATTTGCGAAAATCTTCAAAGAATATTTCCCTGCTTATGTCCAATAACAGTTGTATATGCAATTTCTTAGAAGATATAGCAGCTTTGGAATCCTCTGCATTAAGAATGAATGAAAAAGAGTAGAAATTTCCACTATTTTGAATTACACAGAAGTTATAGATATTTGTCATTAACTGGTTTCTGGTCAAGTTTAAAGGATTTCCAGTGTTCACAAATAAAGCCATTACAGCTTTGTTACTGTTTTCTTCCATGTAGTTGTACGAGAAATCTTTTTCTTCATATATGTCTTATTTGAAGAACAAATACAGAAATGAATTCAGTACTGAAAGTGACTCAAGATTTTATTTCCGGTGGTTCCTGTCAATAATGCCAAGAACATTCTTCTTACTGAACTCACGAGAAGAGGTCAGTATTAAAACTTGTAGGTTAAAGAAAGAGGTTTAAAATTTTGAAATTAAGCAGTAACCTGCATGACATTTTGTGTTTATAGAAAGTATTTCAGAAACGTTAAAGAAGTAATTTTCAGTACCAATTTAAATTTAAAACATAAGAAATGTGAGAATATTATGACAATAAATATACGAGTAAGAAAATGTTACTCATGTACTACTTTGTTTATTTAATTGCAGTTTTAATTTTTCTCAAATTAATAGGTTTAAAATAAATATATGATCATTTGAACTTTTACTTAAATAGTTTCAGTATTTTAAATATTCTTGTATTATGTTTAGTGGAATAACTTACAGTATCCAACATAACTTTAGGTTAATTTAAAGCTCAAATACATAGCTTGATTTCCTAAAAATCAGTTCTAAAAATTATGTGCACAGCTAAGAGATTCACGACTGTAGAGTTTGGAAACCATTAGGCTACAATATTGATTTCCCTACCTTCTAAATATAACCTAGTACAATATAATTTTATTTCATTTTCAAGTCTCGAGTATAGATGGCATTTTCATTTAATATAAGTGATATGATATATTTATTTGTCAGCCAACTTTACAATTCATAGTTATGGTGGACCATCACATTTCTGCTTTTTGATACACCATCCCTTTACTACATACCACCCTTTTCTATTAATATATTAATTTGCCAAGTATTTCCTGATTATTTCCTATACTTCTGTATTTTCATTTATTAGACTATACACACGAAAAAGAAGCTTGTACATGAGTAAACATGAAAAGATTTTATTCTAAGTAAAACTAAGACATCTTGTATGTAATAAAATCTCTCCGATCGCAATATACTCAAATGTGGACGAAATTTTCTCAAATGTTTTTCTACTATCTCACTGCACTTCTCCATCATTTTGTATTAGGCACATGCAGCTCTATATTCTTAACTGTGAACCTGGTATCTATCTGCTTCTTCAAACGTCATTTTACAAATATACTTTTGATACAATTCTTGCTCACCTCATGACAATAGGCTTCACGAAATTATGGCTTCATGAAATTATTTTTATATAATCTTTCCCAATTTATAACATGCTGTAGATTTACATGAAATGGCATTGTGTCATATATTTTAAATACAGGAGACGCAAGTTTTTACACAAAACCTGGGAGAAGGGAAACTTGTATAAAAATTAGACTTACTTGTGTGTTCAATTCTTCCACTTTGCCAGCATCTCCTCTCTGATTCTGAACTCCAGAATTCCTATTTGGTGCAGCACGGGTAGCGGGTTGTATTTTTGGTACTGATTTGAGGAGAGAGAAAAAGAAAAACCAATATTATACATAAAACTGGAATTACGACACAAAATATTTTTTCTAGCTCATGATAAATTATGAATTCGTTAATTTTAATTCTAGTACAGAATATGTGAACAAAACAGTTGGGATCTAAAAAGAAATTAAAAATATAAACATAATTTTTTAAAAGAATGCTTCAAACCAGAATTGTTAAATATATATTACAACTATATTTATGACTTTTGAAATATTTTATACAAAACAAGTTCAGTTTCACTGTTTTAGAATGAAAATGCTATCTTTATCCATTTTTCAATAATACCGTATTTTATCACATAAGACCCACCCTTGATAACTCTCCTCTATAAAGATTTTTCATTAAAAGTTCAATTTAATTAAATATTATACATTTCTTTCTCGTAGTAACACACAGTTCATAATGATGAAAGTGACAACACAATGTAGGGAAAAGAGTTTGAGAAAACATGAAAGATTGTGAATAAACAGCATTTATGATATTCAACTGGATTAAAGGAACTGAAGTATGTAAAATATTTTCCATTTCAAAGTTACTTATCAGTATTAAAAAGGTAAAGGTAAAAGTATCCCCATAACATGCCGTGAAGGCATTTGGGAGGCATGGAGGTAGAGCCCCATGCTTTCCATGACCTCGGCACTAGAATGAGGTGGTGTGGTCGGCACCACGCTCTGACCGCCTTTTACCCCCGGAAAGACCTGGTACTCAATTTTATAGGAGGCTGAGTGAACCTCGGGGCTGTTCTGAAAGTTTGGCAATGAGAAAAAATCCTGTCACCACCTGCGATCGAACCCCGGACCTTCCAGTCCAAGTATTAAACAATAATATTATGTAGTCTTTTTGATTTCTAATGCAATAATTTTTTATGCATCTCTCTTTTTTCCGGTTAACCAAAAGAACCTGATATTTAGAGTTGTCAACCAAAATGAAAGCAAATTAACTTAATGATATGTTATACCATATATATACGCAAATACTCTGTGCACATTAATTTTAGAAGAGAAAATTAAAAATGTGTTTGAGGCAAAGCAGTACCAACCTTATTTCAAAAAATGCGTGCACCCATTTTCCTTTGCTAAATTCGGGAAAAAATATATGTGGAGTACTCGTGTATATAAGGTAATTAAAGCACTGATGACCAGCTTTGATCGACTGATTTCATGAGGGCTGGATCCAGGATGGCTGGATCCTTGCACTTAGGTTGGTTTGGCCCATTGTATGCCCTGTATGCAATAATTGTCCAAGTCTGATGGATGACCCCGGTGGCATTTGTGAATATGTTGACAAGCAGGTCATCCTTCCCGGCCCTGCAGGTAAGGTCTCATCATCTACAGACCAGCCCAAACCAAGAACCTGGAGCCCCTAGTCCTTACAGTCTAGATCAGCATCGGAAATCCATACTATTCCCACATATCACCCCAGCCTATTTTTACTATTACAGATTACGGATGAAATAAGAGGAAGTGGAGTGTGTTGGTAGAATGAAAGAGGGAAAAGGAAGTATCCCGAGAAAATCCCCTCTGTCTGTTTTGTCCAACACAAATTCCACCCACACCTGATTGGGGATTTAACCCAGACAGCCTGGATGAGAGGTCAGTGTGCTAGCACTGTAGCCATAGATGCGGCTAATGACTTTCTTTATAAATCCACTTCAGGAAACACATTCTCATAATTTTTCGATTTTCAGCCAATTTCAGGAGCAGGAAGGGGGAAAATATGTGATAAATACGGTACCAAGTTATGTTATTTGTGTTTTCTTTTTGAACATTTAAACTTAATCAACACTGACAAATGTATCAGTGATTGATTCACACAAATTAGTTGTCTTTAATAACCTAATATATTTGAAGTTCTACCATTTTCTATAATTACTAAATATAAAATGTAAATTTACTTTAAAAATATTTACAATCATAAACTTATCAAGCAGAAACACCTTTATTACGAATATGTTACTGTAACATGCAAATGAAAAGCTAAATTAAGAACATATAATAAATGTATTGGAATTTACAATATATACACACAGTAAAACTAAGTCTGTAAAATAACAGAATTGGGAAGAGACAAATTACACACAGCTCACAAGAAAACATACTTCGTACCTATTACAATTACTGTATATACTAATGAAGCATTTTCTAAAGCATTTAAATAATAATAATAATAATAATAATAGTTATTGATCTGAATTGTTACTGAGACGTAAATTACATGCAAATGTAAAAAAATGTTAATAAACATAATTTATACGTATTGATGTAACTTGATATACTATATGGAAGGTGCGTACAGTCACTGAATTTTGTATAAAATACAAGATTCTGTCAGGTACTATTGTAGTAAAGTTCCCATTTTATGTCCCAGAAATTTAATATTTTTCATAAATGAAATTTATATGTATCTCATGATGAACTTTATAACAGCTTTTATTAATTACTACTACTACTTTTTTTTTTTTTTGCATGGTGTATACACTTATAAAGTAATAGGAGAAGCAGAAGAGAAAACTTGAACTTTATTAAAAATTAAGTGATGAAAATTATGGATTAGGAATAAAACGATATTCCATAAGAACCGAGACTATAAAAAATACGAATTTTATTGTTTTACAAGACAACACTGAAAACTAGAAACTTGGTTTGGCTTTTCGAATGTCGGACCCAGGATGTATCCTTTTACTTAGGCTTACACTGACCCATTGTAAGCCTTACACAAGGTGTTTCGCATCACAGGTACAAACTGCAGGAGTAAGTAGAGAACAATGAAACAAGTCAAAAAGTCCTAATAAACGTAGGTCTGGAAACCAGCTGCTTCTGAAAACTATGGGGTTTTATTATGTTTCATCAGTGCAGATGTTCTGAAGTAACATAACATCTAATATGCACTGGAGGAAGAGTGTGTTATAAAATGTGCTCAATATGACCATCTTTCATGATAAGGCAGACAATGGTACATTTCCTCAACAACAATTGAGGGCTGTTTTTGCAAAACTTGCTAACTGCAAAATTTGCAAAATTGAGATTTTTCTGAATTCGTTAACATAAAGCAGGCCTCTACACGATGTTAAAATTATCTTAGTAAAATTGAATTATTTTTCTTCATTGTAGTGTGTCAAAGTTTGATGGTTGCATCTATAACCTACTTGTCTCCATTCAGTTTTTTGTGTCTCCTGTAAAATTTAGTTTTTTCAGTTAGCAAGTTTTGCAAAAACTAAATTTTACAGGAGAGACAAAACACTATAGTAAGGAAGTTTTGCTGTATCTCTCACTTATAGCAGAAAGCAAGTTTTGAAAAAACGATCACACTTTGACACACTACAATGAAGAGAAATAACCCAATTTTACTAAGACGCTTTGAACATTATGTAGAGGCCTGCCTTATGTTAACGAATCCATCAAAATCTCAATTTTGCAGTTAGCAAGTTTTGCAAAAACGGTCCTCAATTGTAAACATTTGAACATTCTTGACATGTTTCTAGTAAGTTGACAACCATTGATAATGCATTCCATAATTATGGGTGGGACATTCTTACTCTGTTTTTAACTTCAAATTGCTATATTACTTTAAATAATGCAATGCAACCTTTCATGTTTAAATTCTGCAAATGAAGCATATTACCCTACATAATCGATGTTGTTTAAACTTTTTAAATTTTATTAATGTATTTGGAATAATATTTTTAGGATTTGTTACAGGTGGAACAAAAATTGGAGAAGCATTTTTGTGATAAATATTAAATCAAAGATTTTCTGTTCTTCTGTTATTGTCAGAATATTAATACCGATATTAATGAAGAAATAGAGGTTTAAAAAAATGATAACTAGTTTTCCCAAGATCCTTAAAATATATATTCACTTAGCAAAACAACTGAATAAAGTTGCTGGCAGTGTTACGGGTGGGACAAAAAAGACAAAGTTTCATTCTGAATTTATTTTCCTGTTTGTATTTCAACAAAACTAACTTACAGCTCTTTTTAAATAGTAAATGACCCCTTTTATTAAAAACTTTAGGGGCTGACAATATGGAAGCAGCTGATCTCTTTGCACCACATAGTACACAACAAAGTTGAAATAATGTGATAACTGTAGAAAAAAATTATTATATGACATTGACACAAATTATTTAAATTTATACATCAAACGAAATTTTTTGAAGTGCAGAAACTTAAAAATATTATTAATATTATTATTGTTGTAAGTTACGAGGTTAATTTGACTACTCATGCGTAGGCTTTTCCTTAACTTATTTTTCACGTAAAAATTCCCTTATTTTAAGGAATGGCTGATAAGTTGGGGAACCTGGGAGGCCATGGTTGATATGCCATAGCTGATACACCCATTGTGGAAGCTTGTGAACTCTTGAACATTCAAATGAAAGCGAGCCAGAACTCAATCATGCATGTACCACAGCAGTTGCCTTTCCCAAAGAGGCACAACATTCAAAAGATCATTTAGCTCAGCGGTCATCAGCACAGTGCACCCTCGGGCTAACATCTTTTACCCGCTGATAAGATATGTC